>NC_054066.1:24235398-24387498 GCF_017639655.2 Falco naumanni
AGCAGGTAGCTAGTGGCTGAATGCAAAAGTGTAAACACAAAAATCACTAAGACCCTTTAGAGCATTATCTAAAGTGTGAGCAAATGCTGCTTTTGTGTTCCAGAAAATTATTATTACTGCTTATCTCTACTTTGCATAAGAGAGCAAGCAAAAAGTTCTTAGAATACTGTGTGCGCTTAGATTGCCTTGATACATCTCAGTATCAGGGCCACAACTGCTGGCGCATCCAACACCAATAAATACGCAGGCTGAAAGTAAAAGGATACTAGGTTGTAGGTTACTCAGCAGTACCTTTCCAACAGATCTGTACAGAGCTGGGGGAAGACATGCAGTGGACTGCTTATTGTGCACTGAAAACGTTAAAAACCAAAGCAATCCCGCAGTCGTTTTAGACCTGCTTAGCCATGGGTGTTCACGCTGGCCCATGCACAGTGTTGCCGAAGCAGGATTTTGATGCAAGCCTTAGCAAATAGCAGAAAAAAAATAATAATCAGTAAATAGGTCAGATGGTAACTTTGCCTCTCTCATCTTTTATAGCTTTGCAGCTTTGAACAGGGTAATAAATGACAATGAGATTACATCCTTGTGTGCTTCTTCCCAACCATTCCAGGAGGACAGTGGTCATTAATGCCAAGTGCTGCTTTGCTTGGTGCCCTGGGGATGTGGCTCTCCATTTACAGCTTTAGCAAGGCTTTATTTTGCAAGGTACAGGATACAGTACTGTGGGCTAACTCCATAACTGCACAATAACTATTGATTGTTTAATTAGCTGGTAAATGCCATATAATCACTAAGCCATTAGGCAGCAGTATTCTGCGCTCTAATTTAGAGCGTGTGGGATCCACGAGCCACAAGTCTCACAGCTGTGGCTCCCCAGGGAGCTCCTCCATCATCATCACAGGATGGGGCAGAGCAGGGGTCCCCCCTGGGAGCCCCCTCGGGGTGCCACCAGCCACCTCCTGGCAGGGCGCCTGGCCACGGGCTGTCCCTGTTCCCTGCCAGCCCAAGTTAGGCAGCCGTTTGAAGAGGACACGGTTTTTGCAATTGCTCTTTGTTGCACTGTAGTGTCTGTCCGGGGTACAATACATGGAGGGGGGGAAAAAGGAAGAAAGGCATCTCAAGGTCTTTTGTCAGGGTTTATTTATTGATTACCCAGCTAGCATTTGCCAGAAGCCAGGACTGATCCACCCTGGAGGCAAACCCCCTGGTTTGACCCAGTAGGTCAAGATTTTGAGGTGTGTGGGTATGACGGAGTGAATAAAACATTTGAAATTCAAGATCGCCTGTTCTGGAGGGCTGGGAGCATCTGGAGAACTGCTGGGATGCTTTGGTCCTTGAGTCAAACCCCTGAGATGGTCCTGGGCACAAGCCTGTTCTCAGTAATGGTGTCCCAGAGCTTGCAGGTGCTGAATGAGGAGGGATAACTCACGTCCTGCTCTCCCGTGCACTCCCCTGCACAGCAGCATCCTTCCTTGTGACACCCTTGAGCATCCCAGTGCTGCAGGCTGGTGGGGTAGCAGATGAATATGCTAAAGAAAAGCTTTTAGAAGAGCTTTTTCTGTCTGTCTTTTACTTTTTTTACTTTTTTTTTTTTGAGGGGAGGTGTGAGAAAATAGCTAATCTGAGGTCTGTGCTGTGTTTAGCCTGCCTGAGGTCTGGCTCAGCCCGGCCGCTGCTGCTGAAGCGCTGGGCCCTTGCCTCAGCCCTGGTGAGAACAGAGGCTCTGCAGTTGCCTGGGTCGTTATTAGCAGTTCAGATAATTAGCCTGAGTCAAGAATGACATTAATTGTTTTTAATAATCAGTTGTTTTATTGTGCCTCTTTGTGAAAGGCTGATGGTCAATAGTTTGATAATTAATCACTGTTGCTTTTAGCCGTGTGGAAGAAGTTACCATGCTGCACGCAATTAATATTTCCTGGGGATTGTTGCTGTAAAGAATTAATCTTAGTTTACATACACAGCTTTTATAGCTGAAGATTGACTGCTGTGCCTTGCTCAAGAGACCGGGCTGAATGCATGCAAACCGCGTGTGCTGCCTGTGGAGCGGGTCATGCTGCTGGCCACCCCTGGTCCAAACACGTGTCCTGCAGCGGTGGCTGCTGTGTGGTGGTCCTGAGCATGCCAAGGGCACCTGATGCTCATTTTCGTGGGCTGCCGAAGCAATTCAGAGCTCCATATCTTGCAATCTAAACCAACAGCTCTAACCCTAGACAGCCAGCTATTGCATTTGAAGGCACGTTGTAAGCGTTTCCCTTCTTGCAACTTCTTGATGTTCATAAAGTGAACAGTGGTGTCATGAGGTTGGATGTGACTTGAGCCAGATAAGTTCTTCAAGCATTGTATCCTCAGCTTTGGGTCCTTCTTGTCTTCAGCCTCTTCAGAGCTTGCTTTTGCTGCATGACAGGGCAGGCTGAGTGTAACTGCATGTACATGTATGCATATAGCCATCCCTCATCGTGGTCTGACAATTGCTGAAGCTGAGGCAAACCCCTGAGGGGCTGGTCCTTTCTGATCTGAGGAGTCGCATGGCTTTCCCTGTGATTTGGTGCTGCGCTAAGAGCCTGTTCCATAGGGCTGAGACAGGGAGGCACTTTGCCTCTGCCCGCTGGGGCAGCAGAGCAGGGAACCAGCGCGGAGCTGAGCCTTGTCCAGGGCTGCTCTTTCTGCTGGGGTGCTTTGGTGGTGGCTGGGACTGCTCCCAGCCATGTCCAGATACGGGGCCGCGTGGGCAGGCACCGGCTGCTTGGCATCTTCAAGGTCGCATAAGGGCCGTGGAAGTGTCAATGGATTTACGAGACTTAAAAGCTGCTTTATAATCCTTCCGTATTACAAGCACAGTATTAAATATTAAGCCGTTGTTTCCGCTGGGATGGCTCCCTGTGCTGGCAGAGAGGACAGCAGTGCTGCTGTGTGAGGATGCTTGCTGGGGCGGGGGTCTCTCCTGCTCCCGTAGGCACCGGCTCCCGGGTGGTGCTGGGCTTTTATCAGCTCTTGCTGGGTCGCGGGAAGGGGCTGGCCTGCCATCCCGGTATGCAATAACACGTGCTTGCATTATCAGAAGGAAAACGGGTGACCTCAATTTATCAGCTTCCCTGCGATGTTTCTCTAGAAGAGAAGGTCCTTTCCTTGCTGACTCAAATGGGGTGTGTACGTTTCCGAAATGGGGACTTGTTTTTGCCATGCAGGCAAGGAAATCTTGACTGGAAAATGCTTAAAATGATGTTTTACTTTTATTTAAAAAAAAAAAAGGGAAAAAAAGGAAGGGGGGGTGGGGGAGAGGAAAAGCTTTGTTACCAGAGCAACTGGTACATCTTGTGCTGCTTCATTTCTCTGAAACACAGAGAGCCCTCAGCCCTCCCTCCCTCCCCCCAAGAAACCAGCCCCCACACGCCTACGCACCAATATGTCACATTAACTTTGCTGCTTTCTGAATAATATAAGGGAAAGGTGCTTTTTACATTTGAGTCCTATAGAATGCAGGTTACAAAAGGTGATTTAAAATGATCCTGTATTACCTCTCTTTTAAGCTTTATTCTTTTTCCACCCCTCTGGATTTTGTGATGGGAAAGGGCAGGGTGAAGGTCGGGAGCAGACCGATGCATCTGTGAAGTGACATTTGCCCACTCTCCCTTGCATTGCTCGATGCTCTGCTTCTGTAAATACTGCGCAAAAAATATATCTGCAATGGCATGGGGGGAAAAAATGCTACCTTTGATGATGCTAAGTAAAGCCAGTGGTGTGCTAGAAAGCATGGGGAAGTGGTGTTGGGTCTTGCAGCACTGGTGGTGTGGGTGCCAGGCGTGGATAGGAATAGAAGGGGGAGCCTTCCACTTGACTTGTGGGGATTAGAAGATGCTCTGTGCAAGCACCTGCTCTGCACGGGGTGTGAGCAAGCACCATGTCCAGTACCACCCTCTGTCCCATAGGAGTGACTGGACTGGGAACTCAGACCTGTCTTTTCTCAGGTCTTCTGTGAGGACATTTAAACCAATTCACTGGTTGGCTCGGTAGCCCCAGTATCCGTAGGTTTCATGGTTGTGGACCAGCGCTGCTGTATGGGTGGCTGTGCAAGCAGAGCCACAGCAGAATGGTCTGGTAAGGCAGAGATGAGGGCAGACATACCTGTCTGTGTCTGAGACGACTCGCTGCCCAGATGTCTCGAGCGCCCCAGGAGGAATTGGTCCACATGAGTTGTCAGGCTGGTCTGTGCTTGTGCAGCCACTCTTGAGGTTGCTCCGAGTCCCTTGTTTTGGCCAGGCTCTTTGGGGCAGTTCCTGGTGAGGTGCTTGGGCACCCAGCCCCCATCTGCATTGCTGAACCTGGGAGGTGGGGCTGCGGGGGGAGCTGCTTAGGAAATGGCCAGCTTTCAGAGTCGGGGTTATTGCATGTGGGAGCATCACTTTCCCTTTCAGGAGGTGCAGCTTCTCGTCCCACTGAAGCTTTCATTGCTCACTGTAGTACCTTACGGTAGCGTGTAGTATGTTATGAGGCTGAGGTATGGGTGCTGTAAGGCCTGGGTGGGTTACAAAGAACATTTACTGTTGGAGTATGTTGGTCTAATAGTAGCCTTAGGCTACAGGGCAACAGGTGAGGAGCATCCTGCTCTTAAGTAGAAGCTGGTACCTGCTGGTTTTTGTTGTTAACTTGTTTATGGTATTTAAGGAGTATAGACTTAATCTAGTGAATGGGAGCCTAGCGCAGTGTACAGGCAACCTAGGGCCAAGTCCTTGCTGCTGTGAACTTGTCAGGTCACCTTTGCTAAATGTCTCCTCTCTTCTCCCCTGTCCCTGTCCTCACCCTTCTCCCCGTAAAATCAGAAGCCGGGTGACACCCAGATACCTGGGGAGATGGGGCTGGCCAGAGCTGGGAGCTGCTTGGTGGTACCTGCACTGGGAAGCCATCTATGAGGAGACGGTGCGTTAGGTGCCCCAGCACCAGCGTTTTGAAAACAAAAGCTTGGGGGTGAGGCTGGTTCCCAGAGGAGCCCAGCACAGCAGCTGTTAGTAGGTCAGCTGAGCAAAACAGTCTAAAGAAGTATGGAAAAGTAGGTTTTGGAGCTGGGAGGCATTTTGTTCTTCCCAGCTCTGAAGGTGCCACTCTCAGCTAAGGCAGGAGAGGACTTTTTGGAAAGTTTAGAGGAGGGGATGGGAGGAGCAGTAGCCTGTAAAGCTTAGTCCATTGAGGCATTCACAGATGCTGGAGTGTTTGTCTTCAGAGGTGTTTCTTGCTTGTCATTTTTTTACATTTTTCCAAATCTTGATGCAGCTTGACTTGCGGCCGACCCTGGAGAGTTGAAGGCAAGCAGTGCCTATGGGGAGCCAGCTGGAGCTCTGCATCTTCCCCTGGTTACGCTTTGAAGGCTTGCTGCAGAGAGAAGTGTCTCTCTTGAAATTTGCAGTTTATTCTTAGGTTTACCTGGGAAGCCCTTTACACTAATTACCTAAAGATGGAAAGTGCCAAGCAAACACAGCCTGCTTCCAAATGTTGTGGGATTTTTCCTCCCCTCTCATAAGAATGGCAGATTGGCATAATTTTTTTTTGTTTACGTCTTTAAATTTTTTGGTGCATTTAGGTCTCTAAATTCTTGCATTTGAATGTGCTCATGGAAGTGTGTGACTAAGAGCCCAACTCCATCCCCATGTCCCCACCGTGCTGCGCTTGTCACCCAGCCCCTGTCTCCCTGGGCTCCCTGCGTAGGTGGCTGAGAAGGAGGTCACTTTAGGGCTCCAGGCAGCGCTGTGACCAGCTGGCAGGGACGTGGGGAGCCTGAGCCTTCGTTAGCACGAGCTGTGGCGATTCAGCCCAGGGAGTCCTGTGTGGCACCAGGTGCAAGGCCAGGTGCTGTGACCACCCCTCTCCCTGTGCCCCAGTGGGGATGCGGGGCTCAGTGCTTGCCCGTGGGTGTGGAGCATCCCTGCCTGTGTGCTCGGTGCTGCACAGCCCGGGGCACCCTGCTCCCTGCCAGTGGTCACCTGCCGCTGGGCTCGGCTGGGCAATAGACCTGTGTGCTGATGTCCCAAGCATTATTTGTATTCTTAGGCTTCTTCCTCCAAGATATCTTGCTCTCCACTGGAGCAGGGCAGTGCTTTTAAAGAAGTGTTGGTACATGCTCCTTCACGTGTTGCCTTAGTTTTCCCAGCAGAAAGGGTGAGAAGCATGGGATGCACCCAGGAGACTCAGGTGTGGCCCGCAGGTCTGCAGGAGGATGAGAAATCTAGGTGTTGGGTTGGGGCTGGTGGTCCTTCTCTTGGTGTGACTCTCTGCTTGACGTGGCGGTTGGACTCGGAGGGGCTGTAGGAACCCCCTGGGTTATTGGGTTACATCAGTAGCGTGGCTCGAGGGTTTCATCAAGGGACCACAGCAGCACTGGCAGCAGGAGCACCCTGCAGTGGGAGGGATGCTGCTCTGCCCTGGTTTCCGCTGTTTTATGGGGGTGCTTGCAACCTGTGCCAGTAACTTTCCAAAATGAATAACCTTCTGCAGGTCTTTGTAATAATTTTATTATTATTATTTTATTGTTGTTGTTACTGCTACTGTTTTGTTTTGGTTTTTTTTTTAATCCACTGTGAAGATGGCAAATGATGCTTGAAACGACCTGAGCATACAGGTGCAAAGAGGGACAGGGAGGTAAATCAGCCCAATGTGTTTAAACATGGGAATGGTGGAGGGGAGGGAGTTGCATGAAGGACAGATTTGGATTTCAGATGTCCATAGTTAATTTTGCAAAGCTGCCCACAAGCCCTGTCTGGAGGCTGTGCATGCTCCACTGGCGCTAAAGATCAAGAGGCAGAAGCACCTTACCTGGGCAAGGCCCGTTAGCGCAGCATGCGTCTGCCGCTGGAGATGATGCTTCACCTCGGCTGCAGGGAGCAGGGGATGCACCGTGCTCCTGTCTGATTGCATTTCAGTGGCAGTTGCCTTAGCTTAATGTAACTTTTTTTTTTTCCCCACCTAGTGCTGGGTTGGGATATTTTTTCAGTAAGTATAGGTATTGAGTTCCAAATAAATAGTGTTACTTCGTTACTGTTCTGCTCCCTCAAGGAATAGTTATTAACAGGGTCAGTGTGAATAAATGTATTTTATGTTTGTCTGCATGGTATCTAGATCAAATGAGATCAGGCTTGTACAGTAAAAAACAGCTGCATTAAAAAAAAAAAAAACCAACTCACGGATGCCTCCTTATTAGTTAAAGGTGTGATTTGTTCCTCACAGGTTGGCATTGTGTTTTTTTGAAATAACTGTTGTTATGGAACTTCAGGGTAGTTCCTCCATCTGGGCAAGCAATTCCTGGTGGGGGCCCGGATGGGATGGGATGGGATGGGAGCCTCTGCTGCTGAGCTCTCATCTGAGCTCCTCCTGCAGAAACCCTGTTGTAATGGTAAGTAGTGGTCGATGTGCCAGGCAGAGGGTTGGAAATGAAAGCTTGGAGCTTGTTCCAAGGTCTCTCCTTCTCTCTGTCCATTTATCCTGGATTTTCCCGGTGTGGGTGTAACAGCCAGGGCACTGGGCTGGTAGGGCTGCATGCCAGCCCTAGGGTCAGCATCTTGTGTGGCAGTGCTGGTTTGCATTTTAAAAAAGCTCAAACTTTTAGGTGGCTGTGGCTGAGGAAAGGTTGAACACGCCAACCTCAATGACAAAAAAGCCCAAGTTTAAGCAGATTTTTCTTTTAAGCTTCTTTCTTTTAAACTCCACACGACAGATCTGTCCCTGCAGAGCCAGGACTGAGGCATGGCCGCGGTGAGCAGTACTGCACTTACCCCTACTGTGAATTAAGCTGGAGCAGAAAGAAAAGCAAGTCACTGCAATAGGACATTCATGGGAGCAGTCCCATTTTTCCTGAATTGCTCATGCTTCTGGCTGTGTTTTCTGACACCTGTATATCCCCGTTCAGACTTACTAGTTTTAATCCTAGTATTTCACCACTTCTCTGTGGCAAAGAAAAAATCCCTACGAAGTGCTGAGCAGCTGGTGCCATCCCTGGGCTCCAGCACCAGCATCCCTGGGCTCCAGCACACTGCTGAGGCCAGAGCTGAGGCCCAGCAAGCCAAGGAGATGTACTGGGAGAGACATTCATCTCTTCTGCCAGAGTCTCTGGGGCCAGCCCCACGCTGGCGGTGGTGGGATGCAGACAGGGAGCCATTTCATCTTTCCAGTCCTTCCAACTTACTCTCTCTTTATTCTTCTTTTTTTTTTTTTCTTTTCTTTTTTTTTTTCCCCCTCTCTGCTTTGCATTCCCTCTTGAAAAGATGGGATGTTTCTGCTCCGGCACATCTTTCAGTTGATAAGTCTTTATGCTAATACTTTCCTTGGTGTTGCAATTTGTCCCTGAGCAAAACCATGAGTTGGGAATACGATGCCTCATTGAGTATATTACTTGAGCATTCAGAAGTCTCCAGCCAACCTCCCTCCTCCCTGGTGCATAAAAACCTGTTTAGAGTTTGGAGCACTTTCAGACAACATGGAAGGCTGGAAATGCATCTTTGTGTTTTACAGAAGTAGAAATTCACATGTAAGCAGCTATCAGGACTTAGGAAAAATTGCAAATACCACTGGACTTGCCATTAGTTTCTTGTTTTGTTAGAGCAATTATGGTTATAGCAGAAGTGAGCAGCACTGCTGGTACGCAGTGGAAATGCCTTTGTGTTCCTGTGCTTCAGACATTTTCTCTTTCACACTTTAATTCAGCAGGTCCAGGATGGAGGCCAAAGCTTTTCTTCTCTACGTAGCTAATAGAAAGACAGCCAATTCAGCAGAATTTTTGTAAATAGCCTGTTCCAGATCAATTGCGAATTGTGTATCTGAATGCCAATAGGACTAACTCGCGGAGTAGTTTGCAAAAGAAGATGGAAATTTGTGTTAGAGGAGCAGGCACCTGAAATGCAATGTAAAATTGCATTTTTGGACTTTGCAAAAATTATGTTTGCTGTAGTCCTAAAAATGCCCAAAATGCAGAAAAGTCTTTATTCCTGTTTCCAAAGGGCAGCATCCTTTTGTTGGGATGAGCCCTCCCAGTTGGGGTGAGTCCTCCCAGACACAGAGAAAACACTCAATATCTGCTTAAAATCCTACAGCAGCCAAGTAATGAGCTCGAATGGCTGCTGAAAGAGCTCCTCTGCTATTTCTCATGTTTTTTCAATTGACCAAGAACAGCATCTGTTGGGATAGAAGAGCCCTGGCAGTGGTTTGGGGTACTCTGCCTTCAGCATCCGCACAGTTGGGGTTTGGGGGGTTGTGGCTACCACAGGGGAGCTGCTTGGCCAGGCTGTGGTCTGGGGCGTGCCCACCCCCATGGCAGTGACCACTGCCCACAGGGTTCAGCCCTCATGGGAACGGTTGGATTTGAGGTTTGTTGGCTGTCTAGCCTTTAAAAGTAGGCATGGATGGGACGGATTGTTCCTTCACGCTGGCTTCACCCTGTAACTCCTTGGACTGTAAATGGATTTGCACATGTGCTGCAGTGCCGGATTGTGCCGGGCACGGGAGATTCTGGTTACAGCTCTCTGCTCGAGGAAGGGCACTGGGGGCAGGGAGAGGCTGGCTGTTGAGCTGCCTGCGTGCGTCTTTGGCCTGGGTTGACTTGGGCTCTGTGAATTGTTTGCATTTAGCTTTGCCTCAGAGGATGCACGGCAAGTTTGTTCGCACAGGGTTGCACCTCCAGCTTGCAGCCTTTTTCTCCCTGATGGCTAGCTTGGGGTTTTGGTTTGGTGTTATTTTTTTATTTTGTTTGGTTTGGGGGTTTTTTTGCATTTGCCTGTGTTAGCTGAAGCTTGGCACAGCCAAGGAAAATTGGTGCCTTCCCCATGCTGTTCTGCAGCAGAGGCTTGTATGCAGAGTGGTGCCAGCAGCTGGCAAGGGCATGTAGCGAGGGACATGGGTTAGCCAAAGGGCTGACGGTAAGAGCACAATTTTGGGCTAGCCCACGTGCCGTAGATCAGCCTTCTTCCAGTCTGGCGCCTTTCTTCTAGAAAAAGCCCTAAACCCATCATAGGGTTGTGTTTGAAGAGGGCTCAGTGTGTCACCACGTTGGATTTAAATACAGTGGGGGAAGAGGCAGCCTGTGGCCCCGTCCCTCGTGCTGGCATGTGCCCACGGGTGAGGGTCTAAGAAGCCCCTGCCAGGCTGCAAGGGCAGCCCACGTCCCTGGGGAGGGGATGCGGCTCCCAGCATAGCTACGCCAGCGTGTACCGTAGCCTCTGCTAATTACTGTCGTCAGCCCTACTCCGATAGTAGGGAATATCGCTTGGGTTGCGTGAGCCCGCAGGTGAGTTGCCGTGGGGAGAAATCCAATGATGGGCAAGAGCAAATGCTCTTGAAAGCTCCGGCATACACTCAGAGTGTTGGGTTTTTTTTTCCCCCCCCCTTATTGGTGACCATTCACAACCTATTTGGAAAGGCACTCAAGAAGAAATAAGCTAATTACCTAATTTAATAAAAGATGTGAGAGTAGCGGTGTAAGCATGCCGGCAGTGTGGAGGAGCTGGGGCTGCAGAACGTGACTTGTCTTGTGCGGCAGAGATTAATCACGTCAACTCCTGGGAGACGCGTCTGCTAGAAAGGTGGCTGTGTTGGATGCACTGTTCATATTGTTGAAATTAGGCGGTGTACAAGAACTAATAAAAACAGAAGAAAAGATTTCTAGCAGAAGGGATCAATAACTTGAAAGCATTTTAATTCAAAATTAGAAAAATGAGAACAGTTATAGGCAAGGAGAGTGTATTAATAAAGGAAAGCGAGTATTTGTTACTGCTGTTGTGAAATGAGATAATTTAAAAGAAATGCTCTAAGTGCCTTTTGTCATAGTTAATGCCTTTTGTTACATTTCCAAGCAAAATGGAGCCTGTGACTTTCAATTTCAGGGTTCTCAGATGATCAAAATACCATGGGGCAGTCTGATCATCTCATACTTTACTGGAATGAGGTCATCAATAACTTCTGTCTGGGTGTGATTTACACAGTTGTCAGTGTCTGAATTGCCATAATATGTCTCTGCCTGGGAAGAATGCTGCATTTGGGGGGGGGGGGGGGGGGAACAAACCAAAACACAAAGCAGGAGCTCTCTGGGTAGCTGGTTCATTGCTAATAATGGGTACAGAAAAGTGATCGCTTGCGATCCATTCAAATAGAAAGCCTCTAAAGCTGGAGCATGGAAGCCGTTACAAGGTCAAGCAGTGACCTTTAAGGAGAAAGAGGTGGTGAGTACTGCCAGCTGCAGATAACACATCTGCAGCATCATGAAAAGGACATCTGAAATTATGATTAAAAGGTGCTTTGCACTCATACAGAGATGGCGAGGGGGGAAGAGAAGATAGAGGCAAAATCAGAAAAAAAGAGGATTAGCTTTTGGTGGGTGACAAGTGATAGCTCTGGCCAGGGAGAGATTTAAGCAGCAAAGTACTTAGTAACCTGGGGAATTATCAGAGGTTTCTGCAGCTGCTTCCAGCTGATGGTCTTCAACAGTCCAAAATTCTTTGTGTTTGAACCTCTCTCTTACCCCGTGCCTATGTGTGTACATGCACGTGCAAAATCTGGTCTGCAGCCCCGTGTGTCAGGCTGTGAATCTGAAAACCAGAGGCCCTGGCTATCCACACTTGCAGAAATCTGCCTTAATTTTGGATGCCTTGGTTTACCTTGAGGCAAAAAGGGACCTGACCTGCAGCTGTGCCAGTAGACCTTTCTTTGGTTAACATGTGCAGCAGGTCAGGGAGCCGAGAGCTTCTGAAAATGAAGTCCTTGTGTCTTGGCAAGTGTTTTCAAGTTTCTGCTTTGATAAATGGGGCTAGGAAGCTTTGCTGAAGGTTCTGCAAGAAAAGCTGGATCTCTTGACTGATGGGTATCTTAATATGTTGAAGAGGGTGAATAGTGTAAGTTTTGTCCATCCAACCATGCTGAGAAACCCCAATCTGTGAGAACAGGTTTGGCTACAGCGTCTCCAAGTAGAAGGACTTGACCCCTTTATAACTGTGGCAATGGCCCAACTTGGTGATCCCGAAGGAAAACATCTCCACTGAAGCAGAACAAGCAATGTCCAAGGGGTCTAATGTGCTTTTGCTCCACTTTGGGACCACAGCCAAACAAAACCTATGGGTTTTTTTCTTCAAATCGGACCCCTTGATGCAAATCTCGTTCTTGCAAAAACCTCCAGAAAGTTTGGAATTTATTCCATAGTGGAAGAAAAATGTGTTTGCAAGTCTCAAGCATTTTGGGGAACCTGTAGTGG
This sequence comes from Falco naumanni, assembly GCF_017639655.2. Lineage (NCBI taxonomy): Eukaryota > Metazoa > Chordata > Aves > Falconiformes > Falconidae > Falco > Falco naumanni. Next base: position 24,247,616 of record NC_054066.1, read on the forward strand.
TGTCCTGGGGTCAGCAGTACCCAGGACCACGTCTCTGCTTGCTTCCTTGGTGGCGAGATGCTTGCTGACACTCAGTTCATCAGGTCCATAAATACCCAGGCATCTGGGAGACCTTACTGGTGTCTGGTCCATAGCTGACCTTTCCTTTTGCTAGCAGAAAGCTAAGATTAACCTTGAGCTCAGCAGGCTATGGTGAAGATTCCACACCCATGCTATAGGATAAAAATAGACACACAAACTGGAAAGGGAGAATATCGTATCTGTTAAAGATCATCTACGTGCTATTAATGTACCAGCATCCAGGCCTCACCCTGAGCTTGTGGAAGCTTTACCTGCGTAAGAAATTTGCGTATGAACTCAAACAACTTCCCAGGTATGTACCCTTCTTGTACTGTACGTGGACCTTGACTTCTGCATTTTCTCAGCTGCCCCAACAAGTCTTATCAAAGGAGTGTAGTGTTTAATTTGAGGCAAGCATCAGAAGAATAAATGACTAGGGTTTTCACTAGTCCGGCACAAAATTCTTTCCGCATTTCTTGGCGCTTAGTTATTAATGAGGCATTTGTTCTGTTTGCTTAAAAACCTCCCAGCAGCTAGCACACGTGCACTATGCAAATTATTTGTGGTCTGGTTAAATACTGTTTTTCTAGGAAGGGGAATAACTGAAATTAGTAGAGGAAAAATAACTAACATTAACCCTCTGTAGGCTGTTCCCTCGTTAATTATTTTGGTTACTCGGCTTTTGTGGAACTGAGCATGCCGCTGTCATTAACAGCCATTTGGGACCATGGCTTGAATAGTCACGTACCCCTGAGTGCTTACTTTGGGTGGCAGTGGTCCAGAAAACTGCCAGCATCCTAATTAACACACTTTTTCAATGGACAATATTAATATTCATACTATTATACTGTAAAATGAGTAATTTGAATAGACAGAATGTCTTGCACTCTCTTGATCTCTTGTGGATTAACCTACAAAAGGCCATTGGCACTGTTTCTTTCAGGCCTTAATGGGTACAGAGGCTTCTAATAAAACTGCGTGGAGCAGAGATACCTAAAAATGTGTAGCAAATATAATGCATCTGATAGGGATGTTAATGTTTTGCTGGAGTGGTGAAGGAAAATGTGAAGGGAAATGCTTGTAATGGATGAGCACCTCTGATGGAGGAATAAGGCAGTTCTTAGGGTGGCTGGTCCCACAACATCCATCTAAATGATGTCAGCCCAGCAGCGGCGATGCAGAAGTCCCCCAGCTGAGCCAGTGCTTAGAGGAAAATAGTACTGAAAGGGCGAAAGCGAATGCATGTTTGACTGGAAAACAAAAGGCTTGGGAGGCTGGCCATGTTTTATTGATGCCCGACATTAGGGGCTACCACAAGATACAGTGCCGATTTTAGCAAAGGGAATGGAAGTGCAGGAAATACTGTGGAAGAAGAGAGATTCACCCGGAGGAAAAAGCAGAGGTGCAACTGAAGCAGAAAACACTGTGTTTAGCAAATAGGTTAAGAGGCGCGGGGGTTGCAGGATATGTTCGGCTAGGCACTAGCTCGGTTGCTAAAATATCCAGATTATTCCTTTCACCTGAGATAGGTGCCCCATATGGGCACAGACCATCCTATAGCAGATGCTTTCGGCCACTCCCAAGGTCTGACTTGACCTTGAGTCTTCAAGGAAGGAGAAACTGGCTTTGGGGTCAGTATCAAGGCGAAACTGCTGCTGGAAAAAAGACGAGTCTCAGCACATGGTCAGTTCAACATTCAGCACAGAGTATGCTGTCAGCTGCAGGGACGAGCTTTCCAGTTGCTCCATCCTCTAAAGAGCTTTGCTGGTGCAAGTAGTGCAGAGCAAGGCGGCCCCTTCAGTAGCTGCAGGTTTGGCTGTGCTCCCTGTGGGACTTGACGTCCTACAGAGACGTTGGTCTGTCTTCAGCAGCAGAGAACACCTGCCCGAGTGTGGCATCGATGCTAACAAATGGTGTTCTGACTGGCTCGGCAAAGGGGCGAGATCACGTTTAACAGCGTCGTGGGATACTTTGAAGAATTGATAAAAGGGAGCTGAGTGAGAGAGCAGCTGTGAGCACAGATTACCTGGACCCAGGATGGTTTCTGGTGGCGTCACACACAATCTGTGCATTCACAGGGCCTGGCACTGGCTGTGGCCTCTTATGGAGGGTGTGAACACGTCGTAGGTCTCCACAAGCAGAAGGCATCTGTGAAGGGCAGCGTTTTTCTAAAGAGGAAGGTGACTGTAGTGCTAGTGTTTAAAACTGATTTGGTTCAGTTTGCATGCAGGCAGCTTTGACTTCTGGATGAAAGCTCAACCATGGAAACCACAGTGGCCAGTCGGAGCAGCAAACCTCTTCCTGCAGAGCCTGGCCAGACTGCTCTGCTGGTGGCATCTTTGTCCCTGTGGCCTGTGTAAGCTGTTGGAATGGGACAAGTCTCTCTTTCTGATAGCAAGTCGTACCCCTCTGCCAGCAGCCGAGGCAGGGAGGAGACAAGGCTGAGTTACCCGACTGACTTTAGGGTGCTGCCTTTCAACTGGTGGTGAGACCTAAGGCCTTTGTGTGCATCTGCCTAAGCTGCATCTCTCAGATGTTTGGAGATGGGTGGCACCTGCTCTTCTCAGATAGCTTCAAATATCTCTTTTTATGGTGTGTTCGCAATGAATGCTTACCTTTGGTGCCAGCCATGGTCTCTTCCTGTAAGCTGGGACGTGGTGGGTCCTATGCAGACACTGAATGTGGATGATTTACATGCCTTTGCCCTTTCAAACCCCGGCACGTTTGTGCATCCAACCGCGATACCGGTGGCCATGTCAGCTGTTGCTTGGTCCGCCCTGTCCTGGCTGGAGCATGTTCCCAGCCTGCGTCTTCATCAAATATCATCCTGAGAAATGGGCTTGTAACGCAAAGGCTTGCACTCATTCACAGTGTCTGAAGAGCAACGCTAGGAACATGTTCCCATCAACTTCTGGGCAGGCACGTTCCCATCGGTACCGGCAGCAGTGCCACAGTGGGGGTGCTTAGCCGTCTTGGCGCTGTGAACTCTGTTTAATATTAAAAAAAATATCTGTAATTAAGGTGAAAGGAGAAGAAAAAGAATGTCTTCAGTCTGTGCCAGACGTTACTTGAGTCCCTGCACAAAGGAACCCACTGGTGAGACTGGAGACGTCCCGTTAGCTGAGAGCTGATGGAGAAATTAGAGCCTCAGTCAGTGTCGTGATTCGAATGCTGAAAACCTGCTTTGTTATTGCAGCTTTAAGAGAACTAGCAAAGCTCCTTCAAGTAGTTTCTGTGATTGAATGAGTGGAAAATAAAAGTCCCCGTTCCAGCTGTGGCCGTGGGGGGCTGGGGCTGGCAGGCCCCCCATCAGCTCTAGCTTTGGCTCTTCGCAGCTCCCTCCCTCAAGCAGAAGATATTTTGGCTGGCAGTGAAACAGCCAGTGAGTCAAAAAAGAGGAGGAGGAGGAGGGAGGTTGGTATAGAAGAGAGAGGAATAATAATAAAAATAATACTTCAGCCAGTTAGCAGGGGAGGGAAGCGGGCAGCGAGTGGTGCAGAGCAGTGACTCACAGGCAGCGCCGCTCGCGCCGTGTGCCGAGCCAAGCGAACGCAATACTGCAGCATCGCAGCTCCGCGCCAGCCGGGAGGCAGCGGGGCCGGTGGGCTGCAGCGCTGTCCCCGTCCCCTGCCTCCCTGCTCCGCTCTGGCTTCCAGCACCGCGTCCCCTGCCCGCGGCCGGTGCCCGGGCCAGCCCCTGCCTGCACCCGCAGGTTGTCCTTGGCCCCGGGCACGGGGCCATCGAGGAATGGTGGTGGCCGCGCTGGGTGGCACGGGTGCCCTCCTGCTGGGCTCGTGTGGCCATAATCTGAGCTGAGCTCCCTCGCTGCTTCTCCCATCTGCCCGCATCTTTGCTGCCAGAGTTCATGGAAGTACCCACGTAGCTTTTCCTGCCGACACTTGCTGTCCTTACGTGTCCTCCTTTTGCGATGTGCTTTCATTTTAATTGATTATTTTTTGGAACTTTTGGAAGATGTCCCAAAGAAGGCCTTAAAATAGAGAAATCATGTAGGTTTAAATATTTTTGAGGAAGGCTGGGAAAATATTCTGCAGCCTGCTCCATGACCTTTTCCTGTCTCCTAGGAGGCTGATAGAAACTTATTTTTGAATAATCCCCCAGTTGCATTCAAATATATGAAAAATAGTCATTTGTACAGCTGCGCGTTTTGCCTCAAGGTGACAGAAGGAGGTTAAGTCTGCAACTTACTGACTGTTGGCAAGGCAGGACGGATGCTGGGGGGTGTCTGCATCCATCGGAACCCCAAGGCACGGGGTACATTTTTTTTATTTTTATTTAGACTGGCTGATGAGAAGGCTGGGGTTAGCCAGGCCAGGCTTGAAGATCGGTCTCAGCTCCACCTAAAAGCTTACGTGGCCTTTTATTCAGTTGAGTTTTAGAGGGTTTATTGCTTCATTCTCTAGGCTCAACCCAGAAATTATTTCCCCCCGCTTTTTGCAGGAAGGTCATTTTTTCCCAGATCCTTTGCTTTAGTGATGGGGAGTAGGAAACTTTTACCCAAAATATTCGAATGGTGGTTTCCTGGTAAAAAGACATAACTTATCCCCCCCCTGCCGCCCGCCTTGTCCCACAATATGTATATAACGCAATACATCTGGGAAACGTGGACTATTTTTGAGCTTTGATTCCCACTCTGGGGTTTTGCTTTGTTTTTAATGTGTCTCTGCAGCGGGAGCTGCTGCCGTTGCAGCTGGCTCTTCCCACTTGACATGGAGACAGTTAATGAGAGGTCTTCCAAGGCTCCCTTTTCTCGGCCACGTGCCTTTCCCTGCGCCCTGGCCCGAGGTTAAGCGTTTCTGCTCCTGGAGGAGCGCGGCAGTGCCCTTTGCGGGAGCAGCTAATTGGCAGCGGCTGCGGAGGTGACGGTGCCCTTCGCCTGCCAGCCGGAGCGAAGCTGTTAGCCGGTGGCATGACAGCACAGAAACGAACCATTTATTTTCTAATTACTGTTATTTTGGTGGATTCTTCTGAAGGGCTTGCAACCGATCTTTGCTGCGGTGACTTTGGCGAGCGGTGGCTCGCTCCAGCCTCGGCTGCAGAGCTGTGGTGTCCTGGTGGGGCATTCACAGCCTTTGTCAACGTATTGATTCTTGCTAGTTTTGTGTGATGCTGTCAGGGGTACTTGAAACTGGGACTGAGCAGCCAGTGAAAAGTGCAGTGGAGGGATCAGTCTGTTCATCCGTCCTTCCCTGTCCCGCAGGATCCCCGGTTGCCCCGGGCAGTGCATGCGATAGGGGTGCTGTTCTGGCATTGGTACCCTGATGTCGGGGCTGGCCTGTGAAAAATGTCAAAACACGTATAATTTTGAACAGAAGGAGGTATCTGCTTACAAAGCAAGCAACTTTTGTTGGTTAACTCGAGCTCCATCCAGGTTTACAAATTTTGGGCTGCGTAGAGGTGAGGCACCCAGTTTGCTTGGTGTTGTGGTAAGGAGAGGAGATCACCTCTGCGATTATTTGACAACAACTGGCTGAAGCTTATCTATATTGGTTCCTAATGTGGTTATTTACATGCTCTGCCCAAGCATACAAACAGCCCTTTTGGAATCAAATGGGGCTGCTTGGTTGTCTATGGATGAATGTCTGTGGGAGCGGTTTGTGCCTGCAAATTAGCAGGCTCCCCTTTATTTTACTGGCTCTCACATGGTGAGGAGATAAAATTATATTTTTCTCCCATGAGACTGCATGGGTGTATAAGCCAGGGACAGACAGGTATAGATGTACCACAGAGGAGAGCACCTACCCCTTCGGCAGCGGCGGTGGCCAAGGAGCCCCTGCAAATGCCCCTGCTGCAGTGCACGGGGAGATGATGCTCGAGTCAAAATGGAAAATTACTTTCTGCAGCATTTTATCTAAGATCCAGTCCCAGTTACTGCTCCAGGACAAGTTGCATGTGATGAAGAACTAAGCCAGCGGATTATTTCAAATTCCTTTTTTCCTCTGGAGACGGGGGGGCGGGGGGGGGGGGGGGAAGTAATTTTGAAGCTGTCAGGGCGGTGTCAATTCTCAGAGAGTAAGAGGGTGGGAGAGAAGGCTGTGTGGAAGCCCCACGAGGTTTGCTGCTGCCAGGGTGGTGTTACAGGGGTCCCAGCCCCGCACCCTGGGGTCGCATCCTGGCCTGTCAGAGCAAATGGGCACCGATGATGTTCCTTCGTAGGGCAGGTAGGGTTCCCTGGCAGCTGGGCACCGGCGAGGCAGGCGGCTGAGTCATGGCTGCAGCGAGAGGATGCTCGGGGAGTGGGGACTGTCACCCTGGTTCCCCCCCAGAGCATCCCTGCCCATCCTGCTGGGCTTCAGGTGGGACCCAGCAGTGTCTGAGGGTAGCGGAGGGGGCACTACCTCCAGCAGTTAAAACTTTCTTCATTCCCATCACCTGTCAGTTCTGAAGCAGCATTCACATTCATACCCATTTTTTTCCTGTGGCTGCTGCGAGATTTGTGCCGAAGGGACCTTTTTGGCGAATGCCTCTGACAGAAATGTGTTTTCTTATTCCTCGAAGCTGAAAGCCATAAAGAAAAGAATGACTTTAATGAACAGACCTTGCCGAATCACCACCTTGAAGCTCTAGCTGCTCATGGGAATCAAAACCTGCTGAAAGTAGGTCATATAGTAGAAATGAATTAGGTTTACTTCACATTTTATTGACTCTGCCAGTTTTTCATTCATAGAGGCTTACAGTTAGGAATGTATCTTATCTTTTTAAATACTAGGCTGAGGTAAAAGGGGAAAATACTGGGGTTTATTCCTTCCCTTTTAGCTTGCATGGTTGGGGCGGTCAAGTATATGATGGATGCACTTTCTCTCTTCCCTGTTTATATATTCTTTTATTCTCCTGCACTGAAAAACTGCTTAATCGATGCTCAAAACTCCCATGGTACATCCACAAGTAGGAATTCGGTCCCAAAAGTTTGTGGAACACCTAAGTTACTCTTAAACCTTCTGTGAAGGGTTGAAGTGGTGCTGTGGTGCCTGTCTGTGGGCAGATTGCTGCATCTCCTCTTCAGTGCCCTACTGAGCCAGGGAAACACACTTGGACCAGGGATGTTTTCTAGGGCTGCAGGCTGAACTCTGCTGCACGCAAGGGAGGAAGAGGGACCCAGCTGCCCAGCCACCTTTGTGAAGGCTTTATCACCAGCACAGCAGCTAGTTGCGATGAGGGGAGTTAACCTGTATTTTTAAATTCCTGTTTGGGTTGCATTTATGCTGCTGTCACTAACTTAGCCCCTGTTTGTTTGGTTTGGCCGTGTGGGACCGCAGCAGCGTGCCACCTCCCAGAAATCTCTGTGGATGGGGCCAGGGGGAGCTGGTGGTTTTGGGCACTGAGTAGCTGAGTCTTTGGGAATGTGAGGAGCCACACTATATTAATTTTGCAAAAACATGGGACTTTGAAGACCTATTGAGTTGGGATTTGTATTCAATGCTGTCACTGTCCCCGTGCTGTTGGTGGAACAAACCTGGCTGGTGCAGGCTTGGTGCGGGAGGTGCATGCCTGGTGGGTTTCAGATGCCCTCCGTGCTTGCTGGTTCATAGCCGCGTGAGCAGCTGAATTGTCTTTTATTTGTATTGTTAAATGTAAGTCAGCGTGGCTGGCTTACAGCAGGGCAGACCAAGGCCAGCGGGTTATGTGGGTAGGATGACCACGTACAAGTGTGACTGTGGGACTCACAAATGAGTCATTGTAGCTCAGACCCAGGGCTTTCTACAAGGCCAGTTGGCGGGATACATATGTAAAATAGCAAATAAATCTTGGCAACATCTAGATCTGGTGTTTCAATGTGATCGTGTGCCAACCCCTGCATTTCAAAATTTGGGGGGTTTGAACCGCGTTCCCATGGAGAAAGGAGGGACGGGAGTTGGGCTGGTAAAGAGGGGATGAGGTGGTGGGGATTTGCAGCATCTGTACACTGGAGCCATGACTGTTGAGCTTTGTTAGCATACTACAGGTCAGGTTCTTGTACTCGGGATGAACTGGTCAGATTCCTCCCCAAACAGCCCGTTGCTCCTCAGACATGACTGGGTGGGAACGCTGATGGGCCAAGGCAAGAGGTCTGGTGAGACTCTTCGGTAGAAGGTACATAAACTGGGGTGGAGTGCCTTTGGGATGCGCTGAGAGGGGGAGCGAAAACCACAGCACCCTAACTAATTCTTCAAGAGACTTGACCAGCATTGCAGATGACATGCGACACATCTTGGAGAACTTGAGGGATGGGCTGGAACAGCCAAGGCTGGTGCTGAACGAGGGGTGGCAATGACAAGAGTTCTGTGCTTGACACCTGTTGCTGGCAGGGCTGGGGGCTGGTTGTGCTGATCACTTTTAGCCTTTTTAGAAGGTTGGAATTAATTTCCCTATTGTAAGGATGATGATGGAGGGCTTTAAAGACATGAGATGCTGCAGTGGTGATGAGGTGGGGTTGGTCTCAGCTTTCAGTGCTGTGTGGTGATGGAGTGCCAACTGGGCTTTTAAACTTTTTAATGCACTGATTAGTATTCAGGAATGTAAACAAGGGGGTGCAGCTCCATGAGTTCGTTTGACCATTGGGTTACAGCTTTTCTCGACAGTATGTAATGCATGAGGGAGGATGTTTTTCTGGTGGGAAACAAGGAAAAGGGAACCCATAGGCCAGGCTGCTCACCTGTCATAAGCAAGGGCGGTTGTGCTGGGTCGTGCCCATCTGCCATCCTGCAGCTGGGGAGCTTGCTGCTTAAAACATAAAGGTCTGTGAACTCACCTACACACCGGTTTCCCCTGGGCCGGGCAGCAGGACAGCATCGTGTGGTTAGGGATGGGCCTCCTCTCCTGGCCGCTCCCCGGTGGGGTTGCCTCCTTGTGCAGTACTTTTTCTGGTTTTGTGAAATCCTGGATTTCAAGGTGGTCAGACCTACCTTGTCATCTGGTGGATGATGGACTCCTCCCATTAATTTCTGCGGCGTGGGCACAGCTGCAGGTTGGGCACCTTATTCCGATCACACTTCTAGTTTTGGTGTAAAGCTTTCAAGCATCAGCGGTTCCACTGCTCCTCCATCAATCCCTGCTGGTGATTAATTACTCTCACTTTAAATTGATGCCCTTTATTTCCTATTAGACTTTGTCCATCTCCAATGTGTAGTCGTTGGGTCTTGTAGTCTTTGCCTGCCGTTTTCTGCCTCTGTCCAGTACTATGATTTCTCCTGAAGTTTCTGCTGGAGTTAAAAAATCTGGTCTCAGCTTTAGCAGGAAGCTGGGAGGAAGAGGATGGAGAGAAGGCAGAAACGTTGCAGCAGTGGGATCCCATGGCTTTGTGCATATGGTGTTCCTCATGGAAAAAGGTTTTTTTTTAAGCAAGACGAAATAACATACAGCACTGAGATGATTTTATCTTTTGTGTTTGGGATTTCTGTTGTAGTTAATGGCAAAACTATGAATGAGGGCAGCTTCTCTAATGATTGATGATTGTTCTTTTCCTGCCTTCCTATCTCTTCTGCCTGCTGTAGATGGTACATACTTTAAAGGGGTGAAAAATGCCTACTGATAAATTAGGATTTGTTTTGCAACCTTCCCTCTGCAGTTATAGCTAACTGCTTTGATCTCAGCTGAAGACCTTTATCCAGTGACAGAATATGTCTTCTCTACGTGTGATTTCATAACTTCATGAAGAAATACAGCTGGAAACTCTCTGGGTAGGAAGAGAGAGTCCCCACTGGTACCCCTGTGCCAGGCTGCCTGGGGAGGGCACAGCCGAGAGTACAAGTAGACTCTGTCCTATTAATTACTGCTGGACAATCCACACATTACCTAAAATCACAGCTTGAAAACATTAAACTATTTAATCTTGCATAATACAGTGTGACATACAGATGAAGGCCTGTAAGTAAGCCACTATTCTACTCCAGAAAAGACCATCATTGACTATTATGTGAATAATAAATTTTTCATTTTCTCTTAAGAAACAGTAATTACAGGATCTTCAGCTGCGATGCGTGTCTCCTGCTGACAATAAATGTCTGTCCTTCAGCACAACATCAGTATCTTGGTGATGGATGCTGGTGTGGACTATGCTGTAGAGATAATATGAAATACTGTCTGGAGTATGTACTAGCAGCCTTTTTTTTAGCCTTTTTTTTTAAGCCTTGTTAGTACAGATTGGGATGGTGCTCTGTGTATCCAGGAACACATCTTGTTTGTCACACTTTCTTTTTTTAACAATTCCAAGATATTTTTGCTGTCTGGCTCATGGTTACTAGCAAGGAGCTCCAAGGAGATAAGCTCCACTCTTTGGTAGGTAAGAAGCTGCCTCAGCAGTTGCAGCGGAGAGGGATGACCTGTTTCACTGCTTCACCAGCAAAATCGAAGTGGAAAATACAAGTGGATCAATGGGAGCTGTAATCCGGTTTCGCAGGGTGGAACTGGGTCACGGGGAAGCGCGGGTGGGCGGTTCGGAGGCTTCGCTGCTGCCTGCCACGGGGAGCCTGCCAGCGGGCTCAGCTCCGGCGCCCAGAGCTGGCTCAGGGTCAGGTTCGATTCGAGTCTGATGGACACTGACTGCCCTACAGTGGGGATCCGTATTTGTAGCAGGTGAGAAGACCAAAAAGCAATTGTCTTCAGTGTACATCTTCATTAGGGCTAATGTGATCGTCGCTGGAAGGCAAACGTGAAGCCTGTCTGGCAAAGGACCTACAGCCGGAGGCTTCAGCTCTGCTGCCCAAGCCACCCCTGGGAATGGTGGCTTTGCTGCACGTTGGCCTGTGTTTGTTTGGTTGCTGGTTACGGGAGATCTTGTCCTGCTAGGTCCATGATATCTAGAGTCACCTGAGTGTACTTGGAAGCAACCGAGTGTCAGGGAATCAGCCCGGTGTGATTTTTCTCATTGTAGTAACAGCCGAGAGCTGATCTTCTGCGTGCACTGTAAAGGGCTGTCTACAATTCTGCATGCTGCTGGCTGTCTACAATTTTAACACATGGTGTCGGATGGACTATTTTTTTTTTTTGATTACTGTTATTCATGCAGGTGGTGTAGAGGAGGTGAGCTGTGGTGGCCAATGGAGAGGATCCCTTCCCTCTCCCCTCAAGAGAAGCAGTTCTCCCATGGCACTGCTTGACACTTCCAAAAGTTGTCGTCAGGATTAGTTCCTGATGGAGACCATTGTGATGAGCTGGTCTTGAGCAGAAGCAGAAAAATAATTGTGATGAGGTCCAGATGAAAAAGGAAGCGTTGCCAAAACCTTGCAAAGTGCAAGTTTTAAAAATATACTCTTCAGCACTAGTTTGTTGACCACCAGGCTTCGGCCTGGCTTCCAAACCATCCACATACACCAGGGCTCTCTGGCTGTAAAACTGGACTCCTTTTTTTGGAAGGAAAAAAGGAAAATAATACTTCTGGACATTGAAGGCATCCGATCTTTAACTCCTGAATGTGCATACCTTCAAGACAAACATAAAACCAGACAGGCTTCTGTTTTGGAGAATGCTCAGGTAGATGTGATTTTTTCTTGTAGTCTCATTAATTACAGGGCCTCTGTGAATCGCCTGGAACTCAGAGCGGATCAGGGTCAGGGTGTCAGGTTGTTGCCCGCTTTGGCTGCCATGTCGCAGCTCAGACTTTTTCCAGGCAGGGTTCACGTGCTTGAGACTTGAAACCATCTCGATAAACACTGGGAGGTGTGTGGGTGCCTGCACCGGTGCTGCTGGGGGCTTTGGCCAAGGCTTGTCTGTGGTTCTCTGACTTCTAAAAAGCCTGCAGTTGGGCAAGCAGATGTTGTGCTCTGACCATGGTATTGTCTGTCTTCTCTTGCCTCTCTTCCAGGCTGCTCTTAACTGTGCGCTAGGCCTGCGAGGAACACAGTGGTGGTTTAAAGAGAACATCAAAATAGGCAAATAGCCGACTTTTGACTTAAGTAATAGCTGTATTTCTTGCTTCCCTTCTCTCTTGCAGTGTATAGTTTCTCTGTTTTTTCCTTTCCCCTTTTCTTCCTTTATTTATTTGTGTCTTTCCCTAACTGGAATTGCCCTAGTTACAGCTGTCAGATCCTAGCTTTGCGCCGGTCTCATTTGGCAGCCCCGTTCCCTCTTAAAACTTGCAGACAAATGATGATGTTTAACTTGCAGCATCCCCTGGTTCCTCTAGACTGTCACAACAAGACTGGAGTAATTCACGTGAAAGTAGAAAACCCACCTGTCTTCTAGGAGGAAAGCTGTACAGAACATGAAGGTGGAGCAGGTTTTTCTGGAGAGCCAGAGCTGCTCTAGGTACGTGCCCGTGTTTAAGCCATGTCGGGTGTATGCTGCATCCTCCAGTATTGGTGGTGGTTTTGGGGTGTTCTGTGTCCATCCTCTAATTGTTTTCAGGAGACGGGGTCAACCGGGCACCACTTCATTGCTGCTGGTTTATATCCCAGAGTGAGCCGTATTTTTCCTTGGAAATGAGCAGAAATAACTTGCTGAGATGACTGGCTAAATAATTTACTCCCTGAGGAGCATTCTTTATGTGCTCTCTGAAGTGGTGATGAGGAAGGAAGGAGGATGCTTCTCCTACACAGCAACACGTTGAAAAACGTCTCCATTTCTTTTCCAGTGATAGGAACATACTTTGCAGGCCATCGTAATGTTCTGCTACCTCATGTCCAGTGACTGATGTGGTCCGTTTCATATTATCCAGTGTTTTTCTTCCTGTCTGGAGCAAAAATTGGTCTTGCCTTTGTGGCTGGTGACAGGAGCTTCTGGCATTTCCTGACATGACTCATCTCTTGCTGTGTTGATGCATTTGGGATGACTTTGGGATCTGTGGTGGTTTGGTAATTAACTGGGCATCTTTCTGAAAGGGCTTTGAATAGTGACTCCTCGTGACTTGTTTTGCTGTTTAAGTCATTGACCTGCGGTGATGAGAAACTTTTTTTTTTTTTTTTTTTTTTGTGGAAAAGGGAGCTTTGGGGTTTTCCTTGCTGCAGGATTAGTCAGATAACGCCCAGTGGGCTACAGCTTGAAGAGGGGGAGATGTATGTGGTTAAAGCACAGGACTAAGATTGAAGAGCTGAATGTTTCTGTGGTGCCACGTGTTAATGGTATGATCTGGGCTGCTGACCTTTCTGCACCTCCCTTGGCTCATCGGTACCATCAGCCCAGCAGGGACATTGCTCAATTTTTTCTACATTTCTTGGGTAATTGATGCCAAAACCGCATTTTCTGGTCTGTCCTTCTGTCTCCCTGGGGAGTCACTGAACGGGCTTGTCAGCCTTGTGCAGCTCTGGTGGGTCCTTGGTGTAGTACGTAGGGTCTGGCTAAGAAAGGGGTTGTAGGGGACCTGGGTCCTCAGCTGCAGGAGGGCTCCACGGGTCGGTCCCTGCAGATGTGTGTCGGTGCAGAGCAATGTTCCTGCAGCTGAGGAGGAGCTTCACAGCCTGCACGGGGCTGTTGGCAGCTCTGAGCACTGGCTTTGCATCTCAGTAGCGTTTGGGGAGATTACATCCCTCATGGAGAAGACGCAGCCACCTGGTTTTGGCTGTACAGGTGGAAAGGTTGAGTCTAGTGGGCAAGCGTACTTGTTCCCGGGAGGGAGCAGAGGCTGCTCTTGCTCCCATCAATTTATGGCAAGTGCCCACCGTGGGAGCAGGTTTTTAAACCTGGGAAGTGTGTTGGTTTTTGTTGTTTGGGAATACGCTTGGTTACAGGAGCAGCTTTGTACTCTTCTGTGAACAGTCCCATAGAAGAAAAGGTTGGTCTCTGTGATAAAATACTTTGATCTGGGTACTGCTGTTGCACTAATTACGATATGTAATACTCTATTAAGGACCACATTACTCAGCCTTGCTGTGGCCCCGCAGGGAGAGCACAGGAGAGGGTGGGCAGGTAATAGGTGACTGCGGTAGGAGCGCAGTGAATTTAGCTGGAGGTGATCTGGGAAGCACTCTTCAAAAAATACTGGTATGGATAGAAAACCTTTGCGCTGGTTTTAAATTAAGTGGAGCAAGTGGGGTCAGAGCTGTCCCTGTGCTCTCCACAGTTTGTGGCATACGTGTGTCACCGGGCTGGGTCCTGCTCCTTCTGTACCTGTCTGCATCATGGGCTTCTTACTGCAAGAAAGAGCCCTTTTTCGGTGTGGCTTTGAAAGATGCTATTTTTCTGACCAAATACCAGGACTTAGCTGTGATCTTCACAGAATGACTTTTATATGGACAGTTTGATGTGAACCTTGGCTGTGCCACTATTAAAAAGCTGTGATTTTTATGAAGGCTGGAGTTCATGGAAATAACAAGAAATTTCTATTTATTGTTAATACATGAAAACCCACACTGAAGATGAAAACTCATCTTACAAACTGCACTTTAAATTATATCCACGTGGTGTTCGATGGATTCGGCTCGACCCTTTTAATTAAAGACTGAACTCTACGAGGCAACCCCTTTGCTTCCTTGGCTGTTTGCTTAAAATGCATTCCCTCTCTTGGGAGGAATGGCTGAATTCTGCTGCCCCTTCATCTCCCAAACGTCCAGGGGCATGTTATTTTCTGGAGAGAGCATATGCAGTAGAATGGCTTTGCTGTAGAAGCAGCAGGACTTCTGGGTCCCTTTTCCGCAGTGAGCAGCAAAACCCAATGGGGTAGCACGCTCAGACCCTGACCCACGGGTGGGTTTGGTCACGGCCAGCTAAGGTGTCACCCAAAAACCTTTGGCTGTTACATGCCCAGCTTTCCTGCTTTTGCTGGCAAACTGGTCGCTTTTGGGCCAGGAAGAACTGATGGTGACCTCAGGGAAGACCATCACCATGTTGTAGGGTCCCTATTGTGCCAAAAACACCCTCCCTTTTAGTAGGCATTGCTCTTTGTGGGGTTTTTTTTTCCTTCCCATCTGTAACGGTAGGGTTGGTTGTTCGTAGCGTTTGTACATCATGGTGCTGCTTCAGGCGCTGTCGGCATTGCTGTGACGGGGTCCTTGCTGTCAGTGCTTGGAAGGCAATCAAAGGCTTGGATGTGTCAGGTCAGCTGAGCTCACTGTAGCGTGAGGGTTCATTTGTGCCACCTAAATAAACAACGTTTTACCCAGTCAGCTTTGCTTGAGAACAGCTAGGGATGCTAGGGGAGTAGGCAGCAGTGATGTGAGGAGATTTGAGTGACTTCTCTGACAGACAAGTGGCCATCACAGAAGGACCTGGTGGTGGGCCCTCTCTGTTGCTGGTGCCCATCCCCTGTGCAAGTGGCAAAGCCCTGTCTGTGGTGTTTTCTTGTCAATCTTAATCTCTTAATACCTTGGAAATGTTTAATACCTCTTTTCTTCTTAATACCTTGGAAATGAATGGCATCAGTCCCAGGATCGAGGTTCAAGCAAGAACCTCCTGTGAGGTTGAGACAATTTTCTCTTGTGAGCAGTGTACATATGCGCTAATGACTGTAGGAGTCAGGGAGCGAACAATTGTAATGAAAAAAGCACTCTAATAAACCACTGTGTTCTCACATGCTGTTACAGGAGAATCCCAGAGTGTGTTCAGTTGTGTGTTTGCAAGAAATGGATGGGCAGAAGGGACCATAAGTGGGACAGGTGCTCTCGTATCACACCAGAGGAGACAGCAATCATGTACACGCTGTTCAGAGAAGAGGGATGCACCTATATTACAGCTGCAAATTGAAAAGTCGTGGGTAGATGATTAGGTTTACTAGCCTGGAGAACGCCTGCTGGAATTCAGGTACAGTCGTGCCGATAATAGAGCATTAGAATTTGATAGCTCTTGGCTTTATTGAAAGTCTGAATTTGCAGCTACTTACTGTGGACCCGGCAGAGGTGGTGGAGGGTCACTGCGGTGGCTGGTAGAGCATCCACCAGCGTCCCTGTGCCACAGCCCTGCTCCGTCCTGTGGGTTGGCTCTGGCAGCCAAGCGGTCATGATCCACGGTGGCCCTGTCTTGGGCGGGGGTTGGACTGGATGGAGGTCCCTTCCAACCTACACCCTTACATATTTAAAAAAGAAAAAAGTGAGGACACTGGTTTTGTCCGTGAAGTCAGCAGGTGTGAGTAACTCTGGCTGAGCAGAGAAAGTCTCGTTTTAACTCTGCTGCTTTCGGACTGTGCCCATATCTGAGGTGGGTTGCCAGATGACATCCCCACCAGCAGGCCCTGGGAGCCGGTGAATCAGGTGGCCAGGCAAACACCCCGATTCTGCAATATCTGTACTGCTGGATGTGGTGCACATTTTCTTCATCACCCCTTCACTGTGGACCAGTAGCCAGCCACTGGGAAGTGAAGGAGAGATCTCCGCGTCATGCAGAGCGCTGTGACCTTCTGCTGGCAGCGCCAGCCAAGTGCTGGCCACCGACCCCAGCTCAAGCCGCTGGTGTTTCCCAGGCAGGGCTGGAGGTGGGAGCCACGGGGCTGACCGGGCACGCTGCATGCCTGCGCTCAGCCCAGATCATCCTGACCGCTTGCTTCGGAAGGTTTATTATTTTTAGATGAAGCAGGAGATGGGAATGTGCTGAGCCGGCTCCGAAGACCTGCCAAAAAAAGAACATCTTTCAGGACTGACTGTAACTTCCAGCTCCACCTCGACACGAGAGCAATCTACCTGGAATTGATAAGTGATATTGCATAAGGTCAGTAAGGCTTTTGTAACACATCCGTAAGGTATGAAATATATTATGTGACTGTGAGAGGAAATGTGTCAGGGCAAATGGCAGGCTTAACAAATAAAGCAGGTGTTTTACACGCAGGAAAATCTAACTACTACGTTTTTAGCACTAGTACTAAGAAGTACTAAGGTGCTTCTCATCACTTAGGGACAAATTATGGCATCTGTGTTTGCACTGCGGTTATTAGAGCTCAGTGCGTGGCTGCAAGGTGCATGGCCCTCTGTGTGAGAAGAGCAGTGGCAAAAGCCAGAGTCCTGGTGCGAGGACAGGCAGAGCTGCTGACTCGTACCTCCGTGGGACTGGGTTATTTTTCATCTGTGCATCCCTCAGTTTCATGAGTTGTGTGTGATGCTCTTCAGCTCTGTGAGACCTGGCGATGCTTTGGAGCGGTCCCAGGTGCCGCCGGGCGGTGGGACCTGGGGGGATGCGCAGGCAGCGGGTGTCCACCGTGTGCCACAACCCTGCAGCAACTGCGGGTGGTTTGTGTGACGGGAGGAATGTGAGGCTTTCCCAGCGAGCAGGGCTGGCCGTGACGCGCACCTGCAGATCTTTTATTCTTGGCCCTTGCAACCAGAAGATAAACTCGTGACTTACAGGGTAAAGACAAACACCAGAAGCACATCCTTGAATTATCTGCTGTGATACTATTGCTGTGATGAACTACTTTGCAAGGACGTTACCACATCGTTTTTCTCCATTATAAGGACAGCAGTGGAGGGATACAGCATTTTTATATTGCCCACTGAGCTTAATGGGGATAACTCATTTTTTTTCCCAGACTGGTATCAAAGTTCCATTAGAAGTTTTCAAGGCCTGTAAAATTAGGAGTAAATTTAAAATGTCTGGAGTAGAGGTAGCTTTTCTATGTAAAACTTTGTGTGCTTAATAAGCAGACCATTTAGAAGTCACGTTTGTTGTAGCCACGATGAACCAGGGACAGAAGAAAAGCCAGGCTTGTAGCGAGAGGTAACGTCTCTTATTAGAACAGCCAGCAGAGCTGGGGAAGCTGCCTGAGCTTTAGGGCATGCTCAGTCCTTTCCTCAGTCTGGAAAAAGGCTGCTGAAAATATTTTAAGCAGGCTGCTGACCGTGTTAGGCAGGATCTAAATTGGTGTCCCAGGGCGGTGATTCAGTGAGGGTGGGAAAGGCTGGTCCATCTCAGTGCAGGATGGATGGGATTTATCTACCTCCATAAGGAAATCGGAGATCCTTGGGTCAACAGCTGATGTGAAACCCACCGAGATCAACTGGAAAGTGTTAGCGATCACGTCAGTTCTGGGATGGAGCGTGGGCAGCCTTATTTATGTCCCCCGTCTGGCTGCTCCCACAGAAGACAACTTGCAGGTGTCCCTGGGAGGGGGAGAGCTGGCTCAGCAAGCCTAGCTTTCTTCTTGGCTATCAGTGCTTCGCTTCCATGACTGAACACTTTCTGCCAGAAAAATGTTCCCAGCTCTATTTTTTTTTCCACTGGCTTTATGGAAACACTGTGCCTTTCTTCTCCTGGCGTCCCAGCTGGTGCCTGCCCTTCCTGCACATACCAAGTCCTCCCTTCGTCACTGATAGGGGCTGCTCAGACTCTCTTGGTCAAAACTGGTTTGCCTTAGGGGGGGAAAATGAATACACTCTTATGCTAATTAAAAGTTTGTTTTCCATGGAGAGGCTTGACTTTGTTTTCATGTAGTTTCTTGGAAGGGGAGGGTGGGGAGGGAGCGTGTGCAGCTGAAACCCAGAGCCCGCAAGTGCCACCCCGGGGGGACGTGTCCCCCAGCCTGCGGCGCCGGGCTCCCCGCAGCACCCTGCCCATGTCTTCAGAGTGGAATATCCAAATATCCACAATATTTTTAGTGAAATGTTCCAAGATTTAAATTTTATTGGGAAATGAATCTGCAGGAAGGTTTTTGGGAGGGTTTTGTTGTGGGGTTTTTTTTTTTTTCAAATGTTGTGTGAGGTTTTTTGTTGGGTTTGTTGTTGTGGGTTTTTTTCATTTTTTAAGCCATCTTTACTTGGTGCCAGCATGGAATTAAGCGTGAAAGCGATGATAAGTTTTTTAGCTGAGTTTCTTAAAGAAGTGAAGCTGCTGCAACTTGCATGGCTATCAGCGAGACTCATTCCCTGTCTCCGAGTCAGGGAGATTTCCAGCCGCCCAGCTGATCCCAGCCAGATTTGACAAAAGACTCGAAGTCTCAGAGACAGGCGGTTCCAGCAGATTTCCCAAGGACAGGTAATCAGGATAAACGAGAGCCCCTCCATGCTGCTGAGGGAGCAGCTGCAAACACTAAACTCAGGTTATTGAACATCAAAGAATTGATATTTACGAGTGGCAGAGAATAGGTTTCATAAACTGTGATGCTTCTTTCCCTTTACCTTCTTAACAAACAGAATCACTCGTTTATAAAAGATGCTTGAAGGACCCTGTGTGCACCACTTACTTAACGGCTTGTAGTGTGAGCCTTGATGGGAAAGTGACCTAGTTCAAGTCCCCGGAGGCTACTGCAATAAAAATGATTATGAATAAAACTTCTTTTATCACCATATGGCAGCTTCAGGCCTTGCATGCATACATAGTCTGCAACTGCTTTGTCCAGAAGTGGTGAGCCTTCTCTTAAATAAATCTGTCTAGCAAAGGCAGAAGGGGAGGGGTTGCCGTTATTAGTATTCTTCCTCGTGAACCATCTGCAAAGTCCTCGGTTGCTGGAAAGGGGAGGATGGGTTTTCTTCTGCGGGCTGCCCTGGATAATGTGCTTTGGGGAGCTGAAATCCTCCAATGGAACAGAATCCGTTTTGCAGGTGCAGAGCACTTTACTTTTCCTTATAAGCCCAAGCAGAGATTTAATTGCTGCTCTTCAGAAGTGCAAAACAAGAGAATGTAATAATTAGAGCTGTCAGGGTGTCCTTTCTTTTATGCTGATGCTGACATTAGCTGGTTTAAAGCCTATTTTTAACCTTTGCAGTGTCGAAGACTTACTGTGTATTTTCAGTCTGGATTTATTTGTTTCAAACTTTTGTAAAATTTAAGTAATGTAATCTGGAAGAGGAGGAGAGAAAGAGGGAAAAATGGATGAAAGTAGGAAGGAAGAATGAACCAAATTAAATGAAATATATGTTGGTAAATGATGTCCACCTTACAGTGAATTTTCTCCTTTTTATGAGCTTGCGAAATTCCCTCTAACTGGAAGCTAAAAAATCTCAAAACGTAAAACACTAAGTGCCTGGTAAGATAAATATTGTGTTCAGCGTCCCTTCAGACAGTGCCCTGAATAGTGCAGACAGTAAGAGGACTGTTTTTTCTGCTTAAATAGTCATGATTTTATCCGGCTTCACCCCTGACCCCTCCAGGGGTTATCCTGGTAATCCAGCAGCAATACGACTGATGGAATCCAGGTAGGATGGGCTGTGCTGATTCGGCACTTTGTATATATTATATATATGTACGTGTATCTATGTATTTACATAGGTGGATATATATGCATGGTAAGTGTTGAGAGTGACCCGCTGCTTCCCTGCAGCTTTACTGGAGTGATGGGGATCCACTGGTTTTATTGGAGAGTAGAGAAGGCTGAGCTGGTGGAGATGCACCCATGGCAGGGTGCTGAGAACTTTGCTGTGATGCGGTGAAGGGTTCCTCCTTTTCCTGGACGGATAAAGCTGAAGGGCACGCTGGAGCTGGGGCTTCTTGGGATGTCAGAAAGGCCACTGTCCTTTGGGGCTGCTCAAGTATCTGATTTTAACTGAGGCTGTAATGGAAGAATAGCAGTGTGGTTGCATGATCTCACTTTTGCTAAATTAGAGCCAGAATGGGATGCTCAGTCTTACCACGTGGCTTTGCGTATGTAGGTTTTTTCCTCTATCTGGCATTTAATTGCATTTGTTTTTTGTACCTGTCAGTGCTGTCAGCAGTACCTGGAGGCTGAGGGGAGAGGTGGGGATGGTTGGCCTGTGGAGAACTCTTCTTGGACCCATCTGGTGGTAGGGTGGACCCTGCCACATCGCTGAGTAGGCGCTGAAATCTTGTGGCTGTAGCTGGAGCCTCGCGGTGAAGGCAGTGGGAGTCTGCATGGAGGTGCATGTTAGCCCACCCGTTGCTACAGGAGAATGCAGAAGGTGGTGTTTGCAGCAGGTTTACTGTGGTTTCTAAGAGTTTCTTGGCATGGATGGCTCATTCTCTGCTGGCCCTGTTGGTTCCTTGTGGATGGATTAGAGCGTTGTCGTGCCACTGCTCCTGGCCCTTTTCTCGTGCAAGGTATTGACATCCAAAATACAGATTTCTAATCCTAAAATTACAGCTTGCCCTTTCATAACGCGAAATCGGTTAGTTAATCTCCAAATAGTTCCCCAGCCCCTCGTTAGTCACTTTGTGCTATTATGCTCTCAGCAAAACCTTTATCTGAGCATTAAAGCGTGAATGTTAAATACACCCGCTGCTTCATGGAGCTGGCTCTGAACCTGCAGACCCCAAACGAGGATGGGGTAGCAAAGGACGGAGCTTTCTGCAAGTGAAGGGAGCCCCGGTGGGCTCAGCGCTGCCGTGGGGAGTTGCTGGCTTCACCTTCTCCTTCTCCTTCTCAAAGCCGGTTGCTGTGCGTTGTGACACCCAGTGGCCCCGACTTTCCTCTGACATGGGAGAAACAGAGATGTCAGAGTCACTGAGAAGCACTGAGGCAAATCTGATCTGAGAACCCGGATCGAAACCTTCTTCCCATGAGGCTGGTCCAGCTGTAGTTTGTATTTTGTAACCACAGCTAAGCCAGAACCAGGCTCCCCCCATAATGAGCTCAGTTACTTGCCCATGGTGAGCACCATCTTTCTAGAAGCGCTCGAGTTTTGCTTGGGTTTATTACTAACTTGTTCTGAAAGAGCAAGCTAGGACTGTGCTGCTAAGGTTACTGATTTTAGATTTATTTTTTTTATCCCTCCCCCAGTAGTCAGGAACAAAATGGGCGTTTCTGCAAGCACCAGAACTAATAAACCTGGTTTCCTTTGTATTTATGTCTCTTGGTTGATTGAGTACTTCCCTAATTAAATTAGGATTCTATTATGTCTGCTTATACCTGTAGTCTCTCCCTCCCTTTACTTTTCTGGCAACACAGAGGCTGCTATAATTGACTGGAGAAAGGAGCCGATGGGATTAAAAGCTGTTGGAGATAAACCTTGTGAATGGCTGCATCCAGCATCCTTCACCACCCAGCCACCTGCTTCCATGAAGCTGGTAGAAAATAATTATCTTTGATGTCTTTGAAGTTAGCTAATAGTGTTAAAACTCGCAAGCATGCACGCATGCATGCATCCATGGGAGTCAGATCTCTGGGTCAGCTTGTTTCTGAGGAAGCTGGGATAAAATGGTGGAGGGACGGTGTCTCTTTAGTCCAAGCCAAGCTACGAGGATTTTCGGTTGCGTGCTTTGCTTCAGAAGGTAAAAAATGTGTGTGGTCAGCCTGTTAAAGCGTGGTTTGGCAGTCGTAAAATGGCACGGTGCTTTGTACACTCGTGTTGTAGGACCACCGTGTGTAAGGGAAATCAGCTTACAAGTGTGTGCTGGGGCGCTTTTTGCATATTTCCCAAATGTGGGTTGTACCCAGAAAATCAGGCTGTGCCTTGAAAACCGAGTGCCTGAGCACCGGGGTAAACCTTACTGATTTTGGGGCAGGGGGGATGTGGTAGAGCCCGTGTGAAAGCCAAGCTCCTTCTCCGGGAGTACCACAGCGTGGACATCAGGAGGGATAAATAGTGTCTAATGGCCCCTGGAAGCTGCTTCGTTTGTAAGCCCCCATCCCTCCTGAGAAGGGGTGACCCCCTCGGAGCAGGAGGCACTCCAAGCTGAGCCTCCTGGGTCTCTCCCCGTTGGACCATCCGTGGTCCTGATGTGGGTCTGGGGTGCCCTCACCCCGAGGAGCACTGCAGGAGCTTTCAGAAGCGGTGTGCCCAAGGCAGCGCTGTGGGAGCTCGGTGCTCTGACAGGCTTGAGAAAGCAAGGCAGTAGGTTGAAGGGTGGCATGAGATCTTCCTCCGTATGTTACAAAAATCCTGGAAAGATTCATAATTCTTGCTGAAAATCAATCTTCAGTCAGAGATTCTGGGTCAGGATCGGTGGTTTGGAAAAGATGGGAAAATCAAGACCTTGCACGGCAGATACCCATGTGTGTGTAACAATCTGGCTTAAGAGGTGGTACCAATGCTTAATTAACTTTGTTTTTAAAAAAGAAACAAAACACAAGGGTGTGGAGACAATCTTAGGACTGCAGTAAAAAGTGAGTTACCTGAGAAATGTGAATCTCTGTGTATATGGTGAGAGGGAAGAATTGCTTCATACTGGTATGGCAGCAGAGCCAGGCCCTGCAAAAGTAGATACGTAAATGGGAATTTATGCAAAAAAAGAGCCCACCTTTTTGCCCTTTCTTAAATGTATTCTACAGGATTGGGGTGATTTTGCAGCCTTGGAATTGCCATTTGTTCACCTCATTAACTACACTAGATGTATTGCTGCTTTTCTGAATTACTCTGGTTTATGCTGCACACTTCTAGGTGCTTTTTGTCATAATTTGTCTTGTGGGCATGTGCCACAAGCAGGTAAGTATGGGTGGGAAAGGAGGAATCCTCCAGTCAGTCCCATCCCTGCAATCCCCTCGAGATGGAACTGTAGGGTGAGTGGTTCTAAGTCTTCCAGCATCCTTGTCAGGTGGATACCTGGTATGGGATGGAAACCTTGCTGTCCTTACCCGGACCACAGTGGAAAACGGAGCGGGGAAAAGCAGGATGTGAGAAGGGAAGGAAAATGGGAAGAACTGAAATTAATGGAGAGAGGAGGGAGGCAGCGGGGTCTCGTAGGGCTTTGAAAGCTGGAGGCAAGCAGCTGTCAGACAGTGCCGCAGGAAGCCTGAACTTGTATTTTTAGGGACACTTGGTTTTATACTTTACTGTAAATAATGGGTATGGGGGAGGAGGAGAGAAATGACTGCTTTTCGTTCCACCTGTTCCGCTAGGCTTTGTTTCACTTCTGTTTTCCTTCCTTCCGATCTCAGCATTTGCAGAGCAAGAGGTGGTAGCATCTTCCCACCCCATCGCTCCTGGCGCTTGTCCCCAGCTCAGCAGAGCATTTCCAGGTGCCATGTGAGCCAGGGAGCCGCTGCATACTGTGTGGGGTGGGCAAGGACCCAGCCTGGCTCCTGGAAATCTAGTTTATTCAGTTAGTTGTTTAATAGTGACTTTACCTAATCAGCAGCCTCCTGACACCCAGGACCAGGTCTGCTGTGTATCAGGAGGTTTTCCTTTGTGTTTCAAAGTAAATGATTGCATTGCAAGCAGCTCTTGGCTCAGAGCAAGGGCTGGTTAATTCAGTTTGCCTAAAATTGTTCAGGAAAAGCGGGTGCTCGTGTTCGGAAGGACAGCTGTATTTCTGACCTGTTCACAAAGCTTTCAGAAGGAGAGATTATTTCATATTTCCTCAAAGTGATTTCGAGCTGTCCAGGAGTTTCAGGGGAGACCGTGATCATCTTTTCTGTCATCACATCAAGTGTTTTTCACTTCTTCTCTCTGACTTGTTTTTCGGCAGGACTGGGACACATTTACATTAGATCACAACATTGTGCGTTACTGATCGTTTTCGTTGAGGCAGGTTTCAAGAGCACTTTTAAAAGACTTTTCCCCCGTCAGCATCTATGACAGGACTACAAGGATGTCTTCATTTATCATCAGCATAAGCCTTTTCAGGAGGGACGGGGCCATCATTTCAGAGCACATTAAGAGGCAGCTGCTACAGATGGCGTGTCCTGAGCAGGTGTAAAGGAGCTTTCACCAGCGTGCAAGTGCTGCTGAAATCTCTCACGCTTAACAGCTCTCCTCCACAACCACGACAAGCACGAAGCAGCTCCCCGTCAGCCTTTCCTGCAGGGGACAGCCTGGCTCGGCCAGCATTTGGGTCTATTTATGGGGTGACTGATCTCTTCAGGTGCCTCTACATCTACACCGAGGCAGTTTATCCCCTCTATATTGCCATTTATTTTCAGGGTAGGTTTTATTTGCTGGGTCCCATTTCTGCCCTGTCCAGCATGTTAATGCCTTGTGATCCTGAGGAGACAAGGAAAGATACCGCAACAGAAATTTTAGGGGGTGCGTGTGGGACGAGTAGGGACTAGATTGGTGAAACTGGCAGTTCTTGATCTGAAAGGTACTGGGAACCGCAGCCTTCAGGGGATACCTCAGCTCATCTGTTTCAGAGATGGATAGGAATTTGGATATCTGGAGGAGGGAAACAAAATGTGAAAAGCTTAAAAAAAGAAGAAAAGGAAAAAGAAAGGGACTTGTAGCACAGGTGCCTAATCCAGTCCAGAGATTTGTGTTTCAGGAGTTTTGATGAGGGCTCATTCTTTTGTCTGAAATTACTCATCTTCCTCCTTTGTTGAAAGTGCTGGAGGCTCACAGCTTGTAGGCAGTGCTGATGAGTTGTGGCTTCTGCAGTCATCACCTGTGCAGTCACTGGTGCCGCTGGTATTGCCAGTGACTTCGCTCCTTGGGCCCGTCACCACTGTAAGCAGTAACCCCAATTATTCACTTGTAATTAAATAGCCAGGATGGATTTATAATGGCACTGTGGGCTTCCTGGAGTGAGCTTGGTTGGAGGCAACATCTAGAGAAGTTACACTGGGGTCAGCAAGCACCACCCAAGTGAAAGGCAGGAGCAGGGGGCTGGAAGGGAGGGCCCGAGTCAGGGGAAACGGCTGTCCTGGGTGTGCTTTATCCCAGCTGAAAGATTTCTTTCCACGCTTCCGTGTTTCATTTGTGAGAATTACCTCGTGCAACTTTTAAATCCTCAGAGAGTGAGAAGGGGAGGGAGGAGGTTTGAAGGCAGACTGGTGGGTCCCAAGCCAGGTGTTGAGGAGCACTTACATCTATCTTGCGGGGGGGACACTTTGAAAGCAGTTTTGTTTAGGGACAGTGATGGTGGTACCGTCATCGGCGAGGGAGGAGACTGCTACATCAGCCATAGAGACAGTGGCCCAAAGCTTTGCAGTGGCATTAATGTCATCTGCGCTGCCCTGAGAGCTGTCAGCCTGGGGAAGAGGGGCCAAGACCCAGTGCTCCGTAGGGTGGCTGGTCCCTGCACCCCATGTGCTTCCCGTTTGCTGTTGTCTTGATTTCCATCAGGAAACGCTTCACTGAGAAGACTTCCTCTTGGAGGGCGATGACCTGAGTGCAGATGAGTTGGGTTTGGGGAGGGGACAAAAACATTCTATCACATTTGTTTTGTTTTCCGTGTCATCCAGCGTCTAATCTTCCGTTTCCATGTGATCGACTGAATGATGGACCACAGGGGTACACAGGTCTTCCCTACTGTACCCTGAACACGGGTTCTCTCTTACAAGTCTGACACCGGAACGGCGCCGGGGGCTGGCTGTGCCGGGGCACAGCTCTGCAGTACCGCAGCGTGACAGAGATCCACCCCTCCTCATTTGCCTCTGCTGCACTTTGCATGTTAAAAACGCGTGTTCCTATTCAGCATGGACTCATCTTTGTGATACAAAATCAACCTCTGCTGGAGGAGCTGTTTTGTTCAAAGGGATCTGCATGTGCTTTTGTGAGGGGAGGGAAGGAACGTCTTTCATCTCTCGTGAGGACCCAGGCTGTAGAAGTACACCCTGGAGAACAGTAAATGACTGGATGTAGAGGCACATCCAGAGGTGTAAGTTCACAGCTTCCCAGAGCCTTTGCTGTAGACATCCTCTGCTCCTCACAGCACTGCTCCTGGCGGAGCAAATGCAGCCTTGGCATCTCATGACCCTCTTGGTATCTCCCAGGTGCTTTTGCCCCCCTTGGAGTCCCCATCAAAGGTTCACCTCTTGCAGAAGCCATCACCATGAGGAGCACCAAGGCACACCATCTTTGCCTCAGCTCTTTACCTGCATCAGTGCTGAATGAACAACAACAACAAAAAAAGGGCCAGATGCACCTTGTGGCTCCCTCTGGGAAGTGTGATGCTCATGGAAATATTAGAAATTAAATCCCAGGGTGATACTTCTGCAGCCAGAGTGTCTTGCTGAGCTACAGCGGTGGGAGGGGTGAGGAATACCAGGTGGTCTGACAAGTCAGTTTTCTGCTCTGAAAGCAAAGGGGCAGGTTATATTTGTGATGATATTTATACAGAAAAGCATGTGTGTTAATGGGCTTTATGCTAATTTTATAGACATTTTCATGCTGGTGTTAAAGGCTCACATCACAGTTTGGGTTCTGGTTGTTTTTGAGAGTGTGCCAGTTTGGTGACAGCTGACGTGGTGGTTCAGAAACCCTCTGCCTGCGAGGGGCTGGGTCGCCGCTGCTGGCCCCGGGGAGCAGGGCGGCAGGGTGGCTCTGCACTGCCCGGGGTGCTGCCGTCTCCTGCTCTCCCTCCTTCCCTTGGTGGCCCAGGGGGCTTCAGCATCCCATTTTGGGGCAGTTTACCCCCTGTTTCCTGGCTTCCCCTGGGATAGATCAGTAGTAAGTGAATGCCTTGGTCATGGGTTGGGTTGTGAGGAGCTGGCACAGAGGAGAGGTGTTTTCCTTGGTCTTCATACGGCAGTGCTGCTTTTGATCTGGTAGATGACCTCCTGTCATCTCCTGAGCCCTCTCTGCCACTCTGCCTGGGCTTGTCACTGCACACCATGCTGGGGAGCATGGGGTGAGCGATGGAGCCCTCGCATCCTCCTCAGTACCAGCGTCAGCACCAGCCGCCCCCGTTCACATGGCGATGGTTAGGTGGAGGGTGAGGTCGTTGAGGAAAGCTGATGAGATTCATACGAGGCAGCACGTGGGCTGGTGTAAAGGATGGAGAAACTGGAGAGGAGAGCCAGGTCCTCAGCAGTGCTTTGCTGGTGCTTGTGAGGTGGTTCCCATCTCTTCTTGTCTTTCGCAGCTGGCTGGAATTGATCTTGGGATCCCCTTGGATTTGGGGAAAGACCCTGGAAACAAAGTTGCCCTGGATTACCCCTCCCTAATGCTCTTTCTGCCTCCAGCTCAGTGTTTCTGATCCCTCCTGCTGGCCTTGCTTGGTGGTTTCTTTGGAGGTGCTGGAGACCGGCCGGTCCCAGTGTCTGTATGGGAGAGAGCCAAGTCCCTTGCATTCACCGCGGCACCGGCACCCTTGCTGGGCTCACCAGCTGCTTGCACTGAGGGTTTAATCTGACCCTGGCGAGGTCCTTTGGAAAAATCCTTTCGCCCTGTGACAAGGCTTCTCTCGTTAAAATCATTAGCAAAAATGTAGTGTCCCCATTTGCAGAGCCACCTCCTCCGGCACCGGAGAGGGGCTTGGTCCTTTGCTCTTATGGGCTGCTCGTTTCCCCTCCGATGCAGCCCAGAAATTAGGTGGTAATAATTTAATTTTATCTTTTGCCCTTCATATTTAAGCAAACCTTCCCCTAATCCTCAATAAATGCTGGCAGCTCCCTGTGTTCCGTTAGGAAATAGTAGTCCGCTGGCAGAGCTGTCTGAGGCCGGGGCTGAAGCCTTCAGAAGCCTGAGTCATCTCGTAAAGAAGATCAGCTTTTAATTACAATTTCCAGTGCACTTTTTAAGCAGTCTTGTGGAAATGCTGTGTAGGAGCATTTGAATTACAAATGTAAAGAAATTGTGCTTTTTTTTCCTTTTTTTCTTTTTTTTTTTATTTTGTAAGTCTGCTGGGAAAACAAAAGCCCTCTGCTGTAGAAAAAAAAATAATTAAGAATTTATGGAGTGCTGTTGTTTGAAGATGCAAATCGGGGCTCTAATGCAAAGTATGGCTGCATGAGGAACAACAACTTTTATTCTCAAACATGTTTCTATGTCTAGGCAAGGCTTTGGAGGCTTTTTGCAATATAGCATCATGCATTGCGTCATCATCATGGGGTAGCTGCAGCATTATTTTACCCTTTTATTGAAGGACAGAGTTGAGCAGCAAAGAGCCCAATCTCTCCCCCAAGGCCAAGGGCAGTCGGTGGGGATCCAGGAATAGCACCCAGCAGCTCAGCTCAGCCTTGGCCCCACTTCCCAGGAAACTGGCCTATGCCGTGCATGGCTGGCTGCGCTTTCCCTCCTTCCTTGAAATTTAAGACTCCCTAGTGTACTTAAAAATCAACATTAACTTAATAAAGGTTCTAATATAAAGGGAATTTATACATCCTGTGAAGTGTACCAAAACTCACCCCCAGCTGTGGGCGTTTGAAGGAGCAGGCAAATTGGCAGGCTGGGGTTTTTTTTCCCTGGAAAAACGTGGGGAAGTCTTTCCTTGCTCCTGTGCTTTGGTGGACTTTTCTGTATCACCTTTGCCTGCTCCGTTACAGATGCCCTGAATACCAAGCAGCAAAACCAAACTGCGGTTTTGTCTTGCAGCCAGCTCGCACTGCTGGGAAAGATCTTGAATTTTTAATATGAATCTGCCTGTAACATATTGATGGCTTTTAGTTTTTAGTGCTTAGCAAGCCCTGATCCTGCTGGGAAGGGGTTAAAAGCCTGCAGTGGCCTGAGCGGGGTGGCATGTTGTCCTGGCTGTAGGGGATGGGGGGGCCTGGGATGCCTTTAGGTATGAGCAGGAAGCAGCTGGTCCAGAGGGATGCTTATAAAGCTGTATCTTACCATTTTCTTAGTACAGCTGAAATTGCAGGTTCGTGGTGTGACTCGATGCAGCGCCTGGCCTTGGTTCCTTCCGGACATGCCTACAGCATGGCATAGTCCGTGTGGATTAGCTGTGGATGAGGTTTCACACCGAGCCTTTCAGATTTCCACTAAGATCTTTACCCAGTGGAATAAAAGGCCATCACCCCCTGCCCATATGTGTTCTCCCTGCAAAGCTGCAGGCAGCCTCCGAGCTGCCCACGTTCCGGCAGGCGCCGCGTTTCGGGCTGCTCCCAGGGCTTTTTTGTCGGCTTTGTTTCACTTGGCAAGTAACAGCGAGTAAAATCCATAGCCTTCAGATGGTTCCTTTAAACTGTACCACATTGATTTGTGTCTACACGTGTTCTTGCCCTGTAAATAGGGCCCTTAATGGCTAGGTAGCCCTCCTGCGTTGATAACCATGGCAGGCAGTGGCTGGAGTCCCTTAATTACCAAACAGTGACGTGCTGTGCTGGTGCTCGGCATGTCCCCAAGCGCTGAAGGTAGCAGGGATGCTCGGTCCTTTCTGGCCTCCTCCCACTCACTCCTGAGCTGTATTGTTCCCATGCGATCCCTGGTACTGGCTTAACCTTCCCCTGCTAATCCCAAGTCCTCCTCCTCCTCCTCTCCTCCCTGCTTTCAAATCTCTGGCTAAAGCCCCCCCTCGGCTGCGCTGCCTGCTGTGAGGCTGGATGGGGATCCTGTGCGGGGCTGGAGGGGTTCTTTTGGTTCGTGGGGTATTTTAGGGCTCCCTCTTTTCCTAGAGGAGCCCTCGCACCCCGGTTTCTCTATTTTGCTGGGAAATATGGATCACTGAGCACTGGCTGTCCCAGGAGGAGGGTCCTTTGCCCAGCAAGGGCAGCACGGTGTTGCCGTGGGGTGCGTTTTGCAGGTCTGTTGGGGGGGGCAGGGAGGGGCAGTGATCTGCCTGCCTTATTCCGTAATGGAAAAGCTTTGCCTGGCCAGTGCAAGGGTGGGAAATGCCTGCTTGAGAGGGGAGGCTTGGAAATTGAGAAGCTATAAAAGCAATGCAATTTAATCTGCTGATCAGCTCTGTTGATCCTGACCTGCAAGGCTGGCTTAGGTGAGCCAAAGTGGGGCTGTTTGGCAGCAGTCAGAAATCCCATCTTTATCCCAGGCAAAGCAGTGAATGCAGGTGTGACGTACGTAAAGCCAATATAAGGATAAAGGGGTCTGCATGTCGTTTCTCAGGCTCCCTTTTCCAGTGAGTGCTTCTAAAATTTTGCTACCCAATATCTGACTTGCTTAAAGCAGCGGGCAACATGCAAGTCTTGACGGAGCCGAATTAGTATGTATGTCACATAGTAGTGCTCTAGGCACGGCTGGGTCTTTTAAATCAGTAGAACATAGGCAGTTCAAAATGTTTATTGACTCCTGACAGTAAGTGACTTGGAGTAGGATAGGATGGACAGTAAGTTGTCAAGGCTGCTCAGGGCAGACAAAAACCCTGGGGGCAACTCTGGATAAAAGAGTGTGATGCCCATCTGCCTTCAAGTATGTGAGGTCTAAAATTGATATTTGAGCTGACATAGAAATGTGCAACCATGGGGTCTGCAGTATCTTGAGTTACAAAACCATTGGGCTTAGGGGAGCACCATCGTACTGGATCTGGGGCTACTTGTGGCATTCTTACACTTATTTTTCCTAACGCTAAGACCTAAGTCACCCAAGAGACACACATGAAAGCTTCTGGCAGCTGTGGCATTTTATCCTAAGCCCTATGAAACGTTAAGTACCTTTATCAGCTTGCTCTTGTTATTTCTACCACTCTGAGAGAGGGACTTGCAGCCTTGCTAACAACTGATGAAGCCTGAATGTGTGAATTGGCTCAGATGCCAGCTGGTCTTGCCACATGGTCAGGAATCAAGGTGGCTGGACCTGTATTGATCCAAGTGTTCGCAGGACTCGAGAGGCTCAGAAGGTGAGGCAGTGGAAGGGTTGTAAGGGTGGCTTGCTTAGAAATTGGTTGAAAGTAACTGGACAAATGTCCTGGGTCCTGCCGCACAGGTTCGGCCAGCAACGGGGCTGGGCCTCAGAAGTTCAGCCCAAATTTCTCCTGGGTTTGGGGTGTTCGGGTTGGTGCACAGAAGAAACTGGTAGATTTGTGTACAGGCTTCTTTCTGCAAGCTGAGAGATGTGGAGCAGGTGAGGGTGAGAGAGGCAAGAGCCCCGTTTAACTGCCTGGATACCCCCCCCCCCCCCCCCCCGAGGTGTCTGGTTATCAGATCTGGAGAGATCTGAGGTGGAACCCCAGGAGCTCATCCTGGGTCATTGTGTCTGCAGAGAAACACAAGGCCGTGGGGGGATGTGGGGCAGCAGATGCAGCTATACCATGCCGTGAGCTGAGTTAAAGGAGATACTGCCCTGCAGTTACATGTAGAAACAGAGGGAGCAGGAAGAACTTGGTCTGGGAAAGCAAGCTGGGATGCTCAGCCAGCTTGGGTAATTCACGTGGACGTGGACATGGTCATGTTATGCCATTGGCAATTCAATGAAATGCAATGGAAGCCCTTCATAGAAAACCATTGACAGCCATAGAGTTAAATTTCCTGATTAAATGGTTGGGAAATCACTGCAAATAGATTTGGGCTTTCTTTTGTACCTAGTTTTCCCTACGTAAGAACAAAAATAAAAAATAAAAAATTCTCAATTCGATTTAGCTGACGGATACTTCCGTGTTACCCGGCTCCCCCGTGGCTGTCTCCTGCCACCAGCGCCATCCGTCCCCGCTATCAGAGAGGATGCTGAGCACTCAGGTTTGCAGGGGGGGGTTCTCCCCGCTGTTTGTTGATTGAACAACCACCTTGCACTTTACATGCCACCTCCAAAATTGGATCTTGCTACTATGAAACTCGAGCCGAAGTCAAGCAGATGGCTCTGAAGAGGTGTTTCAAGAAACCACATTTCCATCAGCATGTGTAGTGTTTTTTCCGCAAGGGCCATTTTTTTTTTTAACTCAGCTGCAGTTTGCAAGACAGTTAGTGATTTGGGGCATGGATTAAAGAGCAAGTGAAACTTCACATGTGGAAGTGCAGCTGTTTAATGGGTGGCACAGATAAATGGGGTACCAAAAGCCTGAGAGGACTTGCAGGTACCTGCGTCTGTCCGGTGTTCTGGGATGAATTGCCGTGGGAGGCAGCAACACACGTTTGCAGGTGTTAAGCCCTGTCTGCCCTGCAGTGGGGAGCACGTTAGGAGCAATCTGTTTTGAAGGAACCATTTTTTTTTCTACAAATACAGAAGAAACAGCAGCAGCCCTCCCAAAGCATGTGGTGTGGTGGAGACCTCGAGGGTGCCCCTGAGCTCTGGACACAGCAGCTCGCTCTGAGCCCAAAGCATACGGTCTGAGGTTGTGAGTAATTACAGGGAAGGGCTTAGCTCCCTGGTGCCCTGGGACATCTGTTCCTGTATCCTGCACAGGGCCAGCTTCACCTGTGATGGGAAACTGGTGCCCTGAACTGGGAGGGCTTGTCGTGGAGTTTGGGTTTGAATGTTGAAACCAGTGTGGTTGTGGCACGGATAAAGCCAATGTGCCCTGGGACCGTGCAGAAGTGGTTGGCTGTGGGGCAAACTGGGTCACATCTAGCAAAAGCACATGGAAATGGGCGTCTGCCTGGTCTCTGTGGACATGAAAGCTCCCTGCTGCAGTCCAGACCTGGCCAGCTGTGTGGTGGTCCCCCGCTAGAAGTCAAGCAGCAAGGGTCTGGAGGAAGATGTCAGCTGGTGGGACAGCCTGGCCCATCAGAGGAGGCTGTGTCTTTCTTGGGCCACCTCTGAGAGCCAGGTGTCTGCCCGCAGAGGATGGGGTGGTCCTAGCACACACGAGCAGCGCCGTTCCCCCGTGGCTCAGTGCTTCCCACCAGAAGGAGCAACCTGGTGCCGCGGTCGGAGACGTGGCCTGTGCAAAAGGTGCCTTGTGGGTCTCCTAAACGCGGATTTAATTTTAGTTATGAATACTGCAGCGTTGAATAGGCAGTGATGTGAAACAGAAGCACAGTGGGGGTGTTAAAGGGTGGTAATAACATGGCTGTCATGAACTAATGTTACTGGGAACAGGCTGTGCTGCCTTCATTTAGCTGCAAAAATGTGCGCTTGCAGAGCAGCTGAGGAGCCAGGGCAAAGGGCGGATGCGCTGTGCCGGGGGGGGAAGGAGCACCCCCAGGGACCTGCTGCCCTCCCTGCCATGGGGGGCTGCTGCCCTGGGAGAGCGCAGTGGGGATTGCCCCCGCGCCGGGAGCTGCCCTGCCTGTGCTGGGGCTGCTCGAGCAAAGAGCAAAGCTCGCAGGGGAGGGCCTGGGAAAGCTGCCAGGGGTCCAGCAGCAACTGGCGGCATCCCTCCATCCCGCTCGTGCTCCTTTGAATCCTGCTGCCTTCAGTGTGGAACCAGCTCTGGAAACGTTTTCCTGTTAGTCTTTTTTCCTTTTTTTGGGTTTGTTTTTTTTGTTTGTTTTTTTAATACATTGCTCTTTGTCAGGACCATCTCTCCCTAGTCCTTTGGTGCCTCGGCTTTCCATAAGCTGTTCCTTAAACCCACCTTCGGTGTATTTGCTGTTGGTTGTTGATCTCTGTCTGCTCCATGCTGTTTTGCTCGGTCCACTCGTCTTCCAGCCTAGACCTGCTCTCGTTGAGGCTTTGACCTCCCTTCAGGAGAGCAATGCTGGTTCCTGTGTCCTGGGAAACCCCTGCCAGATGCTGAAACGTCTTGAAATCTGGCCTGCCACAAGGTTTCCTGTGACCGTGGAGTGCAGCTCTTCAAAACCTGCAGCTTCAAACACTTGTGGACAAAATCTGTGCACGGTCCTTAGCGTGAAGCAGATACCCAGCCCCTCGTTGCCAGTTTGCTGGTGTTCCATGGTGGCAGAGCCGCAGAGTTGCGCAAGTGCCTTCTGACCAGTGGTTTTCCCTGGGTGGAATTAGAAGGGGTGCAAGCAACATCTAGAGAAACTTCTGGAAGGATCTGCGATCTCTGAGGCTGATTTAGGAACTCTTATGCTAGTGGGTTTATCCACGGAAGAGGGAGACCTCTCTGTTCGTCTTGATCTGGAGGAAGGCTGGTGTCCCCGGTCTCCTTTGAACTACAGAAGAGGGACAGGGCACAGCATGGGTGCAAGCGTCGGCGTGAGGGATGTGCTTCCCCCTGTGTATAAGGAAATAGAAGATTATAGTCTTGCTAACCTATATGCTATAGTGCATGCTATTTCTGGACGTTATTAATATTCTAATTTAACAATTTAGCATGTTAATCTAATAATCCTGCTGTCTTTACTTAACATCAGACCTATTGTGGAGCTGCAGTAATGGAATTGCAGCGCTCTCAGCTGCAGAGCCCTGATCAGAGCTTGGACTGATACAGAGGATTAGAAATACTTCAGTGCAAAGGTCAGCTTTGTTCGGTCAACACAGAGCATTAGCTTGGCCCTGTGCGATTAGAGACGTCTGCTGGGAGGGGATTTATGCCTTTCTAAGGGGAAGCTCTGGTAGTTGAGTCTAAACTGAAATATTAATAACAATGCCCAGCTGAGAAGAACCAATTTAAAAAAAAAAAAATCCAAACCCTTTATTTTTGTTTCTCTTTGAGTTTTTTAAATGTTTTGCACGATTTTACTTTTTAAAATATTGGCAAAGATGGCAGGTGTAAGGGAGGATCACCTGTCTGTGACATTTGTGCTTGTCCTACTCGGTGAAGGTCTTGTGCTCTCCAAAAGCAGCGCAGGGGGTGGCAGCAGGTTGGCCAGAGCTAAAGAGCCACGCTTGACTGAGCAACCAGCTTTCTGCTGGAGAGCTCAGGGGACAGAGGAGCAGCTCTGGAACCATCACTCGGCCAGCAAATGAGATGTCGAGCATTGGATGCACCTTTTCATCTTTTTTCATAGGGTTTCATTTCTGGTGTCAAAGCATTGGAGTTTCAGGCATGCCATGTGTATGGGAGGGTGCTGTTTGCAGAGAGCGTGTCGGAGCCGGGGGTGGCAGAGGGTGCTGCAGGCAGCCCCATAAGCAGGTGGGGTTTGCCCCAAGTGGAAAGGAACAGCATCAAGTCAGCTGTGTCTTTGAGTGCCTTGGGGCAGCGGGGTTGCTCTGAAGCTCTCAGACTGTTTGAGAACCCAGTAAGTGATGGAGAGGTGGAAACGCGCTGCTCCCGAAAAGGGCAGCACAACCTCCGCTGCAAAGGGCAGAGATTTTGCTGCAGTGTTTGGCTGAAAGGCAGTGAGATGGGGCCGAGTCCCTGGCCAGGGTGAGGACCAGGTCCCCACTCTGCAGGGTTGTCCTGAGTCCCCAGGGGCTTGAAATCCCCCTGCCACTGGCTGGGGTTAAGTGCAGGCAGGAACAATAAGGCCTGGCTCACCATCGCTCTGTTTTAATCAAGCAGATATTTTACTCCTTGGTAAAATAAACATTTTTCCCATCCTGTTATATGACTCACTTTTTCTTAATGCTGACCTGGTATTCAGAGTATCTGATGTTTTAATTACCTTCTCAGAAACATGGATTTATTTCAAATAAGTTTGAAGAGATGTGTAAACCAAGTGCAAAGCTAGAGTAAATCATTTACAAAACAGCTTCTTTTGGAGTTTGCTGGACTTTCACACTAGGATAAGCCTAGTTTTCTATCAATAAGTATTTTAGCCTCTTAAACTAGTTGGGGGTGGGGGGGTTGGCACCCTGAAGACTCGTTTTCAGTGGGAAACAGAGTACATAAATGTGCCTATACTCTGTAAAAACCGAGAACAAATCACACCAGGTGCTATAAATGGTCTAATTTACTGCAGGATGGCAGTTTAGATGCACAGCTCCTGTTGGAAGGCAAAGTTCCTTCTCCCAGGAAAAATTGGATGCAATTTTCAATGTGTTAGTGCTTAAGTGCCTTCACGCTAAAAATCTTGGACCGAGTCCCCGAGTTGCCTCGGACTACAGGAAAACAAGGAACTGGCAGGATGTGGAGCAGGGACCTGTGTGAAGTTCTAGCCCGTCCCAGGAGGGCTCTGCTGCAGAAGGGCTTGGATGCAGAATGGGGTCAGGAGCAGATGAGACTCATCAGTGAACACCTTGATGGTGCATCTGCAGAAGTAGGGCTTGGCAAAGAGTTTGTCATAGCTAGCACATGCCAAAAATGATGTGTTAATGTAGAAAAATGTACTGATGATTTTTCACCTGGCAAAATCTCGGTGTTCCATGCCACTCCTGTTGTAGGAAGAATATGTGCGTGCTGGAGTTGGTGGTGTCAAGGATGTTCCATCTAATGGCATGGTTTAGAGGCAGGACTTGGCCAGTAGAAAGGGCAGTTGTTGGGTTGCTGGCATCAGCTCAGTATTTTAGCTGCAACAAAAATGTAATGGAAGAAAATTAGTTTGGAGGCTTCTATCCTGCCAAAGTGGTGATATTTGGACTTTTATGAAACTTTTTGTTATTTGTCTCAGTTTCCTGAGATTTCTGCATGAAACTGGACGTTCCTCCAATTATACTTTCTCAGCAGGGAGGGCTGGTGGGATGGTCTGGTCCCAGTAAGGCTGTTGGTGTCAAAATTTCTGCAGTGCCTTGCAAGAGCACCCTAATCCCGCTTGTTCTAATATTTACATGTTACATGACTAAGGGCGTTGCAAAACGGCTGGATCCAAAGTGTTTTGTCTTTCAAGTATCGGATGTGCAACAGGGTTACTGCATTAAATGCCTGCTCTGGGGATTGTGGGGGGGGGGGGGAGGGGTGGGGGTGGGGGGGCTGGGTGCCCTGGCTGGCAGGTTGAAGGGGCGATGCTCTGCCCGGCTGGAGGGAATGGAAGCTCTGCCTTTCTCCAGAAAGTGACAGTTCTGGTTGTGTCCCACTGGTTGCAGCAGGTGGCAAGTCATGTATTTTGTTGAATAAACAGGAGCAGACAGTGGAAAGTTAAGTAAATACAGTGAGATACATTGCTGGGTACAGAAATCACAGGCTTTGCTTGAAGGTGATGTGCGTGCTTGTGCAAGCAGAATTCTAAAAAGCAACAATCAATCATCTTGTTTCTGTCCCTAAAATGGGGACTTGAATTTTGGGCAGGGTATGCAGCTTTTGTGTACGAAGGCTGATATTGAGGCTAGAGTTTATTTATTTAGTAAATATAATGCCCAAATGCATCAGCTGATGTTTAAAAGCATTTGCTGATGTTCCTTCCCATCGCGTGCGGTTCCGTTATGCGTTATGGAGTGTGAGGACCACAACCTTTCAAGAAAAAACTTGTGGTGCCTGCTTCATTTGCAGAAATTAGTCTTAATACTTGACATTATCAAGTTAGCGATAGTTGATATAACATTTTGAGAGTAATTAGGAGCATGAATTTATGCTCAGATGGATGTTTAATTAAAAACTGTGGCAGCTTTGAAGTTCACGCTTGAATAATCTTGGGGCTGAAATGTGGGTTTATACCCAAGTGAACCTTGACAGCAAATCTGGAGAGGAAAAATGCTTTAGTAGCTCTGATTTCCTCCTATTTGTTTTACACCATCGCAGCCATCACGGTGTCTGTAACGGTGCCAAATTCATGAAGATGAAAGCAGATCGAGCAGTTCAGCCAGCACGTCGCGTAGCCAGACGCAAAACCTGCTTCGGGGGAAGGAGCAGAGAGATGCTGGAGGATATTTGTGTATTTGAGGCATCCAGGAGCCGTACCTCAGGTGAAGCTGACAGCGGTCCTTCAAACCTTGCGGTGCTTACTTTGTGACCAGCCGACATGGGGGGATGAAAGTGCCTCCTGGCAGTTTGCTCTTCCTCTCCTTGAACTTCTGGGGGTTCAGTCACCACCCTGTGTGAGCGGGGAGGGAGAGGTGAGTCAGCCCATGCTGACGTCCAAAGCAAAGGTGACGCCACACAGGAGTTTGAGCCTTGCGGTAGGATGGGGCTGGTGATGGGATGCCATGGCAGCTTGGGCTCTGGGAGGACGCCTGTCCTCTTGCATCTCTCGCTGTTATGTACAAGAAGCTGGAAGCAGCTCACACGCCACCCACAAGTGGAAAAATCCTGAACAATGCCAGGAGACAAAGACAGCAAGAATATGCAATGTCACTGATCGCTAAAGAGCGGCTCAGCTCCGTTTCTGCAGGCAGGCAGGAGGCAGGGAGGGCGCGGAGGGCAAGGGTGGCTGCAGCAATTGCTGCTGTCCTCCCGCCTTCCTTCACTCCTGTCACCAAAAACGGTGATGGTGGTGTGGTCTGAAGGCTCAGAAGTGACTGCCTTACCCTGGAAGGATCCCAGTCCTCCTGGAGACTTCACCTCTGGGCTGCTGCACCCTCTCCAGCATCCCCCGGACAAGCTCCCAAGCACAGGGGCACCCAAACGGAGGAATTTTGAAAAAGCAGAGAATGTCCATTGAACTTCAGTGAAGGCACCTGCACTCTCACCTGTTTTAGCCCACATGTTTGCCGTTGGGGGAGCAGGGAAGACCCCAGAAGCAGGAGCTGGGCTCAGCTGTTGTGTGGTTTTCTAGTGGAGGTCCCTGCTGTGGCAATGATTTAAAGGAAAAAGCCAACATGTTTTAATGGCTGGAGGACACGCAGGAGGCAAAAGCATTGCGACGGGGGCTTTCTAGCGCTTTTCTTGGTCTTGCTCACCCAGTTCCCATTTGCAGCTTCCTTCCAGTAGCACAGTATTCACACTGGACAGTGTAGTGCTTCCCACTCGTTAATTAACAATTGGCTTTGGCAGAAATAGCTCCACTGCCTGGTCCAGCTGGATATTTTGGAGGGACTGCACGGGCACAGGTGCTCCTGGTCTTGCTCCCCACCTGTGGGCATGGGCTCTTGTTTCTGTATGGCCAACCTGCAGGAGGTGGTTCGTGGCTGTGGAAAGGGTTTATTGCTGCCAGCTGTGACATCTTCCAATGTATACAGGTGGGATGCTAATTTTTTTCCCCATATTGCATCTATCACTTCCAGTTCTCAGCATCTTTCTCCAACCTGTCTGTACCTGTATTGCAAACAAAAGAATGGTGCCAGTAGGGTGAAAATCAACTGGTTTTCCTAAAACCATATATGATTATTTCATCAGTGCTGGGAACTAGGTATGTTGAATTAAAGGGGACAGTTAACTGGTGAGAACATGCCTGGTTTCCCTGGATGCAAGTGGAAATCTGCCAGGATGAAGCTCAACAATCCATTGCTGTGAACAAGCTGTACGAAAAAGAAATCTTTGTTATAAGATCCAGGCTAAATACTTACTGGTTCTACTTCGCCTGATTTTTGCATGACTAAGTGTCCCTTGTGGCTTACATTAACATAAGTTTCAAAGTGCTTTATTTTGTTTTGATAAATGCTTACACAATATTCTTGTTCTTACCTTCATCTGTAAATATTTGGGAGGTGGAGGAGGCAGTGGCAGATCCCTGGGAGAAGGATGGTTTGGGCACGTGGGGCTCCTTTCCCCCTTAGCCGACAGCAGAGGTAGGCAGCAGCGCTCCACCACAGCAAGGCCGGGGCATTGGTTAAAATACAAAACAAGGTGGTGATGTGTCAGATGAAGGTGGGTATAACTAGCAAATACATGGCTTGAAATGTCCCAACTTGCTTGCCATCTTCCTGCTCCGTCTCATGGAAGATGCAGTGTGCCGTGGCTGTGCCCGGGTGTATCCCTTCCTGGTGCTCTGTTGGCTTTAATTAGAGAGTCGGTACACGTGGGGGCTTCCTGGCCACGCAAACAAGGATGAATTTAGGAAGAGGAGGATTGAGTTTTGCACGTCATGCTGTCTAAATAGATGGTGTCTAGCGATTTGCCTCTCCTTCCCAATGGCCGCATCCAGGGGATGCTTCAGCCGCAGCCCAGTGCTGCTGGGCTGCCTGCGCTTTATTATTTTTTATGTTGCACGCTTTAAAATAAAGCTCTTTATCTACTGTTAGAACATTCGGTTGCTCAGGACATATAAATTGTGCTAATAAATGAGTGAGGAGCCCTGGTGGGTGAATTGGCTTCCTGGTGAAGTCATAAATTTGGAGAGGATGATGCCGCCGTGCTCTGCAGCTGGTGCGTGGGTTTGCTCCCCAGCACTGTGCCTGGAAACCCGAGGGGCTGGGGAGAGGTCCCTGTGTCTGC
The DNA here is from genome assembly GCF_017639655.2 of Falco naumanni. NCBI lineage: Eukaryota > Metazoa > Chordata > Aves > Falconiformes > Falconidae > Falco > Falco naumanni. The sequence continues at coordinate 24,287,939 of NC_054066.1, forward strand.
TAATTTGGGGTTCTTGCTGGAGGCAAGATGGTGTGAAGGACCACGTCCAGCCTGCGGGAGGGCTGGGAAACCCAGGCACAAACCCCAGCTCATCAACAAGCATGCTGATGGGGGGGGCGGGGGGGAGCTGGTGGAGCCTGCAATTTAGGAAAAGCTCCTATTTTTCCCTGTTCCTGCCATGCTGCAGTTTGACCCCTCTCAGCCTCTGCTCCTCATTATCCTTGGTGTGTTAATTATCAGTGCTGCGGGGCAGGAGCTGCTGTTCCCTGTGTGTCACGCCGGGATTGGCGTTTGCTGGTTTTGCTGGAGAAGCCGCATCTTGTCCACTGACTCTGCCCGCTTTGTAAGCAGAGCACGTGCCCTCGAATGGAGGGGGGAGAATGATTTCATATGAGCAATTTTAATGCAATGTTGGGTGATCCATTTCTCGGGAGAGGAGGAAAGGCTGGGATTTGGCTTGCTTGATAGTACTTGTATCGGTTTTAAGACCTGATCAACAGTTTGGGCTCTTCATAGTTTTCCCCGTTTTTCCAGGCATTTTTCCATTAGGACTAACGCAGTCGAGCAGTGTGCAACAAGCAGTTCATTGCAGTGATTTGCTAATTTTTCAGTTGCTGAAAACAGAGGAGGCCATACGTGTCAACGGGCTTCTGTTCCCATGCTGGCTCTCAAGCATCTTCTCTGGATGCATGCATGCATGCTCCCAGCCTGTGCCAGCACCAAAGATGGGGTTACTTCCACAGCCAAGCAGCAAACCTGATTTTAAAAACCTCTCTAACCTGCTAACCAAGGCTTTTGCAAAGTAAATAAATGAGTGGGCAGTGTGCACAGTGGTGCCCTGCAGGCTGCGAGTCCCTGGAGTGTCCCCAGGTCTGTAAGAGCCGGGGCTGGGACCCAGGGGACCGAAGGCAGTGCCCAACCAGCACATTTCCATCATCACCAGCAGACCATTTCCAGCCGAGTCATGCTCTGTGCTAAAGAGAGGCCCCAAGCTGTTTGGGATTTTTTTTTTTTTTTTTTTTTTTTTTGCATGGCTGAGCATTAAAGGCTATTTGCAGCACTTGTTTGCCAGGAAAATACAGCACTGAAGGCCCTTTACTAATTAATTGTAATGGCAGGAGGAAGGGGAGGGAATTGCTTTCCCATCATGGCTGCTGTGAAGATGCTCTTGAAAAAGCAAAAAAAAAAAAAAGAAATGTGTGGATGCTGCCAGGATGATGAGATTGTTTAAGGATATTGTTCACTGCAAGGAAAACATTGCCACCAAGAAAAACAAACAAACTTCTCCTTTTTCTTTTGCAGGGTCGTCATGTTAAAACAGGCCAGCTTGCTGCTATTAAGGTTATGGACGTCACCGGGGTAATGTATCCTCCTCCTCCTGCATCCTTAAATTACAGACAAGAGGGGAAGGGGAACAGGGTGTGATAACGTGTGGGGGTTGGTGGAAGGCTTATGTTCCTGGGAAGCGAATCCCTTTGCCTTAATGTAATATGTGCCATTAAGAGGTTTTGGTTTTAATAAATGTGAGAGAGAAAAATAAATCTGGAAGAGTTTTGGAGATTAAATAATTTTATGCTGAAACAAAGCAGCACCCGGTTCCAGCAGTGGACCTTTTGAATGTGTTAATAAAATCTGACAGAAATCCTAACAGGATCGGGTATTCATAAGACATTTCAGTTTCTCCACATCCATGTTTTGCTTTTGTTCGCCAAAACTATGTGCCAGTATTGTTATGAATAACTTTTACTAGGCAAGTTAAATTCCCCCTGTGCATCCTACTGATAAAGAGGAAAAAATGGATCAACTTGGTCTCAGAAATGTGGCTCTTTTGAAACTTGTATCAGACTAAGAACCAAGAATTTACAAGTTATTAAATGAATAACAGGATTTAGGGAAGGAATAATTTCACCATTTCCCAGTGGCCATAAAAGAAAAAAAAACAGTGGAATTGCTATGATCCCTAAAAAACTAAACAGATGCAGTTAGGAAAGACGTGAAAGTGCTTGCTCTTGAATGATTCTTTTTTTATATTTTTTTTTTAAGTGCAGTGTTGTACCTCCCAAAGTTTCTGCCTACATAAACAATGCTAGGTTTGGGAGTAAGAATGTGTTTTGTCTTTTATTTTTTACTGGAATAACACATTTCAAAATTTAGGACCCAATCCCAGTCTACCCACCTTATTTTTTGAATTAATGTTTTTAATTAAGCTTTCAGGAGCTCAGCACATACAGAACTGGCTCGCTGTGAAAGCAGTCAGCTGGCCTCAGGAGTATGTCTTGAAATACCTTAGATACCGTGGTGTGGTGTTAATATCTGCAGGACCTTCATCCAGGTGCTTGTGTGCGCTAACGGGTGAAATGATGCGTGGAAATAGGTCTGTAAATGTGAATGAGATTTGTTTCTGTTTACTTGGAATATCTACAAGTGCCATTTATCTAGTTCTCATGGGAAGCAGGCTCTAAGGGAACGGGCAGACCCACCAAACATAACCCCAGGATGTAAACAGCAGTGAGGTTCCCGTGGGATGAAGTCCGAGGTTACAACAAATTTAAGCTGAGAAATCAGAATATTACTTTGAGGCCAAACAGGGGCTTAAATTTGAGTCCATACTTACTTTGGTGGTTTTAAAATACCATCCCTTCCGAGCAAAGATGTTGGAGAAAAGTACCCCAAGTCTGATCCCACCATATAACCAATATTTTCAGCCACGTCTTTTAAGTAGATCTCCCTGATCTAAAACTTTCCTTTCCAAAGCAGGGTCTCACATCTCTGAACGTGCAAGGTAGTAAATCAGGTATTTGGCATGGGGTGTGTTGTTGGGATATTTAATTATTTTCCCCTTAAGCTGCTTTTAGGTGTATTAAAACATGTCAGCAGTTTTTCTTTTAATACATAAAGTCAGTCCTCGTAAAAAAAAAAAAAAAAACCAACCAAAAAAACCCACCAGAACAAACCTAACCGAACTTCTCTTCTACCCCATTGAATACCTCATGTGGTGGCTTCTCAGCTTGAGTGACCCCGGTGTTGTGTGAGTGGAGAAGTAACTAGCTAGCAGGTGGCAGCAGGATCAGGTGAGGTGCAGGGGTGAGACCTCCTTGTCCTCTGAAGGGATGCCACCGGCCCATAGCCACCAACAGAAAGCTGCTGAGAGAGCAGGACCAGGCTTGGGCAGGGCGGGCGATGACCACAGCGAAGACAGAGCAGAGCTGTGACGTGGTAGGGGACGGACTGTGCCCCACAGCTGTCGATGCTGAAGTCAGATCTAGAGCTGTGTCCTCCAACCACTGCAGGAATGGTCCCAGGAATCACTTCTGGAGTCATTTCTAAAGCTGGTCCCTGAATCGTGCCTACAGCCACGTTTGGCACCCAGTCCAGGCTGTGGTGTCCACTCCAGCCCTTCACCACCTCCTGAGACACACTGATTTCAGTGCTGCCCCTGCTTTGTTTTGTCCAGATATTCCATCCCACCTGTTTTTCCAGGATGTCCCTGATGACAGCTTATCTTTCAGAAGCATACAGAGGACAGAACTAATGTGGTCATCCCAAACAAAGCCATCTGCAGTTTCATGGAGGAAGACTTTTGAGTGTAAAGCCCCAGTGTTTTCAGTGAGCTCCCAGCCAGTGTCTCATCCCAGCCATGTGCCTTGCACTAAACCCACAAAGGCTCCTGATGATGATGCTTGAACTCATCTATGCTCTTGCTAATTATCTTTTAGGGAAGATTGCAGCGTAGAGGCCCTCAAATTACAGCACTTGATCAGTTTGGGCAGCCGCTATCTCTGAATTGAGAATATGGAATCATTTTCCAGGGACTGGTCCTGCTATATGCTGCGTGACCTGCTTCCAGCGATGGATGTAACAGAACTGATTGACAGAGGCAAAGCACAGCAGCAAAACCTGGTCTGTGGGCTTGTCAGTTTGGGGGCTGGAGGAGTTGCAACAACTTGCTGTGCTAGTGCCTTTATCTCCCCTCCCTCGCTGCATTTGCTGGTGGTGATCGCTGGCAGGGGTCCTGCTTGGAGCAGGAGGCTGGGCTGGAGACCCCGGAGCCTGGCCACGCAGAGATGCCCTCGGGTGCCATCCACAGCTCAGATGCTCTGGGGTTTCCCCTGGCCATTTTGAGTACTTCAGCTTAAAGAGGGACTCGAGATAAAACCTTAGACCACGTGTCCCTGTGGCTTATCTCCATTTTTCCTGCAGAGCCAGGCGTGAGGTGGGGCATGACTGAGGAGCTGGCTAGTGGTACTCGGGGAGCTGGTGGGGTTTTGCACTGAGCACTCCTCCTTGCTCCTAGCACTGTTGAGCATCCAGCTGCTTTTTTTTTTGTTGCAAAGGGCTTCAGTGAAAAAAAAACAAACAAAACCCTCTGGGGCTTGATAAACTGTGTTTATTCCCTTGTTTCCTGGGCAAATGAAAACAAGCAAAGTTGTGTTGATTGCTTGAGGGAAAGAGGCGATAAAGGTCTTCCAGTAGAGTCCCCAGGTTTTCATTGTAATGTTTGGGCCCGTTCCTCATCCTCTTTGGCACTTATGCTCCCCATGTTCTTACCGAAGATAAAATTGGAGGTTATTTCTACAAGGTCCTCCTACCTACTTTCATGTGTTCCTCCTGTCCTCATCTTCACTGTTCTTCCCTGAATTCTCTCTCAGGAAGACCATAGTCATTAACTCCCGTTCCGTGGTACCTTGGGAAGAAAGCCACGTTCCCGTCCGTGTTGCGTGACACCTGGGCAGGGAGCATTGCTCTTCAAGCAGAGCTGCCCCTGCAGCTTCGCTGTTCGCCAGGGGGTCTTGGCCTTTGCCCATTTGTAAAACTAAAGTCAGGATGAAGCAGATGAGGGCCACGAGGGTAATAAAGAAGAATAAAGAGGTAACAGCCCTTCTAGTCCTTTTATAATAAAACTTATTGACATCAAGGTGCTAACTGCTGCTCTGCAGCCCGTGGAATTACAGCAGGCTGGATTTCGGTCAGCTTAAAATAAAACCAGGGCGTGTTTGATGGCTGTGAAAGCAAAGAGGTAGAACATCAAAACGGGTATGGGCGCAGTTCCCCTGCCTCGGCTGCTTCAGCTGTTGCCGCTCTGCAGACGGGACGGAGAGGGGCCGCGACAGCCCACGGGGACGGTGCTTGTCACCAGGGCTGAGTTACTCTGGCAGAGAGTTTGCAGACAGTCAGCATCTGCCTGCTCCCTGCGTGGTGCCACCGTGCCAGCAGTAACACCTGGTGTCCCCAAATGTCCTGTGCTGCTTCCAGGGTGGGCAGGAGCGGCATGTCGGACGCTGGGATGCACTTCTGCCGCGCCATGGTCTCTAGAAAACCGTCTTGGGCCTTTGCTGGGTCTAGGGGTGCGTGCTGGTGCATCATTGGGGTAACGCAGGTATGGTTCAGCTTCAGAGCAGCGTGAGACTGGTGTAAATTATGATATGAATCGGAAAGGGATTAGTTTAAAAAAAAGGGAGGAAAGTTTAAACTGCTGAAAACACGTATTGTGATGTCAGTCTGGCACTGGTGCACCTCTGGATGGAGAGCGTGTCTCTGTGCGAGGGCTCAGTTCTGGCCAGACCTTGCTTTGCTTGGCCAGCCCCTCCTGGTGGGTCCTTCAGCCCTGCCGATACTCAGCTGCTCTGGGGCTTCCCAGGGCTCGTGCTCTGCTCCCACTCGTGCTGCAGGGTTTGCAGCAGCACACAGGGATGGTCGGTCTTTAACACATGTGAGAGACCTGTTGCCTGTCTTAAATTCAGCCAGCACCTTTGGGATCCTGCTCTGGAGGAGACACCGTGATCTGAAGCGTTTTGAAACAACCTGATTTCCATACTGCCTCAAGATCTGGCCAGTTCAGGGTTCAGGAATGCAAGAGGGAAGGTGGCAAAGCATGGGTTTTCTCCACAGCTTTTTGCTCAAGGAGCAATCAGTTAGCCCCTAGCCCAGACTTCAGGCTCCCAGGGCTCTGCTGTAAAAGCAGCTGTGAAAAATGGTGCAAGGAAATTTGGGAGAGGTCAGTCAGAAGTGGGGTGCTTGCATGTTCACCCATGTACAAAGAGAACTGAGAGCCTGTGAAGTTCAGTCTTTTAGTGCCTCTGGTTTTGTTTTTCTTTTCTTTTCGCCTCATCCCAGGATGAAGAGGAAGAGATCAAACAAGAAATTAACATGCTGAAGAAGTATTCTCACCACCGAAATATTGCTACATATTATGGTGCTTTTATTAAAAAGAACCCACCAGGAATGGACGATCAGCTCTGGGTAGGTTGCTTTCTTTCCTTTAAAATATCTGGGTTCTGACACACATCTCTTACTCCATGTTGTCCTTTTAGCACGAGCCATATCGCACAGAAAGCCTTATTTTGCATTCATCTTTTTTGAAGTCGTGGCTTTGAAAAAACTCTGCACTGCAGAATGCTTCTCCATTTTGCCATAAAATCTTTGCAAACTGACAATAAAACCATTTTTATTCTGAATTGTCATTAACAATATTTTCGTTACAATATTCAGTTGAAAACTATTCTGTCCTGTCAAAATAAATGCATCCAAAAAAAAAAAACCCCAAAAAACCCCAAAAAACCCCCACGGTGGGAGGGAGCCAGGAGTGTTGCTGGGAAGATGGAGGCTGAGGGGGGGTGCTGGGTGTCTGTGATTCCTGCCAGCTCTCGTCACTGCTTCTCGTGGTTAATGTTTCACAGAGCCAGTGCAGGCCAATAAAGAGGAGGGGGACGGCGGAGGGAGGGCAGGAAGGTTTGTGGCTGTTCAGCCATTTCAGTGAAGATGCCTCATGTTGTCGAAGGGCTGCAAGCTGCTTTGCCTCCCCATAAATCCTTGCCTGCCTCCTCCCACTGCTTCCCTTGTCAGTGGCTTCTCAGTTATTAATTTGGCATTCCCAGACCACGGAGGACAGAGCTGAAATCCACCGTCTATCTCTGGAGACAGCCAGAGCATCAGAGCCCACCTCCTCGCTGGCAGCTGATGCTCGCAGGGGCTGGGCAGGGCAGCAGGCACCGCAGGTTTGGGCGCCAGGCACTGCCATAAGGGCGATGAAAAATTAATTAAAGTTACTGTGCTGTATTCTGAGCTTGACTGTGCTGATCTGAGTCTGTGGAGCCACAGCCTGCAGAGCCCGTGGGCGTTGGACCAGCCGTTTCAGACCCTGCTTTCATTAGGGCAGTGTTGAAGAGAAGGCTACGTTTGAGTTATCTTAAATATAACAGCCTGGATGTTGTCCTGTATTCTAAATAGCATTTATTTCCTCAGTCTTGTAAAGCCAGCCAGTTCTGACTTACCCGCGGGTGGTTTCCAAAGTTTTTCTGTGCCTGAACGAGATTGCTGGAGTGTTCAGTGGTAACGAGTATTTATGGTTCATCTGGGAGACTATGGAGATGCTGAAGAAGAGCAGCAGCAGGTTCTTTCCTGTAGTTTCCATGTGACCTAGGCTTTATTTTAGCAAAAAGTCCAGTGGCTTCAGCTGTTGGCCCCTGCATCTGTGTGCCAGAGCATCAGGGGCAGCAGGAACCCCGGGGGAGCTGGAGAATATTCCTCCTGGGACAAAGACAGAGCTGATGGGCTTCTGCAGCGCTTTGTTACCCGAGGCTTTCTGGTACACGGAGGTACTGGGAAGACTTGGGGGCTTGGACTCCAGGGGATTTTCTTACTCGGGTGTTGGGGTTGTTTTTGGTGGGAACTCTTAAAAAAACATGTTCCTTGCAGCTGGCCTGGGATTCAGTGAGGAGAGAGCTGTCAAGCTGAGAAATGGCTTTTTATCCCGTGAAATTCCATTTGGCTTCAGTGGGTTTATAATCTGTTTATTAAAAAAAAAAAAAAAAAAAAAGTAAAATAGAAAACCAGCCCACAATATTTCCCCTTGTGCTGCTGGAATGCCTGGGAGGGGGAAAAATCCCACCAACTGTGTGCCAAAGCCCTCAGCGTGAAGAAGGCCCTCCCCAGAGCTGGGCGCTGCTCAGTGCCTTTGTGCTGCTTGGGTCTGGGGTTAGCGTGGGCTGGCCAGGGAAGAGCGTTTTGGGGTGGTTTTTTTTCTTCAGCTCGAGTGCAAAGAGCTCTTGGCATATACAAGTTTTAATGGAATAATGGGTTATAAATGATCTTCCCAGCTAGAGCAGCCCAGATTTCCAAAAAGAAAAGCTCAGTAGAAAACTCCTTGGATTAAGAGAGGCTCCTTCATTGATCTCCATCACTGTGAAGCAGCAGAGGATGCTGCACCTGCTGCACCACCTTCAGGTGCCCAAGTCAGGAGGAGAAGCTGGGTTTTCCCCAGCGGGTCACCCAGCCATGTAAGGGAGAAGGTGTTCATCACCCAGCTGCGCTGCTTGTCTTGTTCCCTGGGAAATGCAGACTAGGTAATCTAAATTCTCTTCCAGACCACTACCTCTCTGCTCAGCTTCGGGGCCTTTCCCATGGGCTAGTGAAAAAAAATTGTGCAAAATCGAGTGAGGTTTTTCCAAGTCGGTGCCCAGCGCTGGGGCTGGCCGAGGTATTCACTGTTCACGGGAAAGCTCCCCGGCCGTGGGGGAGAGGTGTGCTGGTGTCGCTGTGTTAAATAGCTGTTGTTTCAGGATCTGATTGAATTAGGACTTGTGCGAACTCTATCAGTCTTGCCGCACAGATAAAGGCTTGTTTATTTTTCATTGGCCCTTTGTTGAAATAAAACAGTTTCTGATAATGCCCAAGTAATTCTTTTTATCGACATTCAGGAGGCTGATACGGAAATAAAAAACAGGGAACTCTTTCAGTAGAGATTAAGATCTCTGGAAGCACGGCGGGCTTCTGACATGAAGTATTGTCATCGCTCCTGCTGCCGTGATGAGCGGGTCTGTTGATGCTGCTTCTCCATTCAACAGCAGCCACTCGCCCTGAAAGATGAGCTTGCTAAACAATTGAGTTTTCCTGAAATTAAAGAGCTGCATGGAGGATATTTTAGCAGGTGGCAATGGAGATGTGCATCACAAATCTGATACGTTAGGGAAAAAAAGAAGTAAAAGTCGTAGGGACAACCTTTTATGGAACGTTTGGAAAAGTAAAAAAATAGGAGGTAGGCTTATTCCTGTGTTGGAGAAAGTGTTGCTTTCTGGGGCTGCTGTGGACCTTTGGGAAGGATTGTGCCTGTCTCTAGCAGAGACAAAGGGGTCATCCCCGGGGGAGCCTGTGGTGCAAGGGGGCAAAGAGAGGGTGGGCTGCAGAAACCGCACCGGGGAAGGTGAGGACCCAGTAATCAGTTAACTGCTGCTTCTTGGAGTTACATGCATTAAATTTCTGTTGCTTATCTCAGATCTAAGGTATGGATTACCAGGCTGCACATAGCCCAGGGGAGCTGGTCTGAGATAATTTGGGTGTGGTTTTGGCAGTGGGAGCTGGGGCATTCATTAGGAAGTGTGAACTTGATGGGGAGGTGACCCCATCCCAGAGGACCCCCTCCCCAGCACATCACCCACCCCCATGGCTCCTGGAAGCTGCAGTCTCTCTGCTTCATTCCCATACGTTAACACACTGTATACATCTGCAGGGTGATAGTGGTGCCACTCAGCTCCATGTTTGCCATCTGCCCTTGCCATCCACGGTGCATTGAAACCACAAAGGGAGAATCGCTGCCGTGCATGGGCGGTGGGGGCTGTGCGGAGCGTGGGGGCTGCGTGGCGGCTGGCAGCAACCCAGGGCAGAGCCCACCCAGGGCAGAGCCCGCCCGGTGCGGTCCCCAGGGGCCGCTGGCGCTGGCTGCCGATGGATGGCTGCCATGGCAACCCTGCCTGCACCCGCAGCCGCATCTGTCATGAAGAGGGGGGAAATTGCTAATAGGCAGATTGCCAAATACTTGCTCACGGTGAGCACGGTGGGGTTGCCTCCGGTGCGTCCCCTGCAGTGGGTAATCCGGGGCGATACGGAGGGAGAAGGAATTTGGGTGTTCAGAACCGACAGCTAAGTCAGGATGGTACTGCTGCAGCTGTGCAATGCTCAGCGCTGTCACCGCGTCGTTGCAATGTGCTTTTTCACCATGTTGAGCTGTAGGGACCCGTTGAATCGTGGCAGGGTGGTTTGAACAGAGTCACACTGGGGATCTGGAGAATGAAACTGGGGGCAGCAAGGCTCCGTTGGAAATGGAGCACAAGCCATCGAAGCACTGGGTTACGCCTGTGCAGCTTGGAGCAGGATTGCTGCTAGTCTCCTTTAGGCACTGAAGAATATTTTGGGGCAGCTGCTGATAACTTTGCATCACAGGAATTAAATCACTGAGGGGGACAGGTTTTGGCTGAGCTGTAATTCTCTGTAGTCGCTCCAAGCCCTGCAGTCCCAGGTGAGTGCCGGGGAGGAGCGCGGCTGCTGCTCCAGCCCCCAGCCGAGAGCCCGGGGTTAGCAGAGAGGCTTTCTGCTGCTGTCTTGCTGAGTAAGCCAACACCATTTCATTCTCACTCCTCTTCAAAGCGCTGTCAGTGCGGTAAACACTGCAAGACTGTGAGCCCAGCTCCTTTCGCTGCCATCCCTGAGCCCAAAGCTTTCAGTCTGCTTCAGGACCCGTGGTGGCACCTGCCCGCCGGCTCCCCAAGGGGCACGAATTGCTTGACTGCCCTCGAAGTGCAGGGAGGTGCGGGCAGGGCGTGGCCAGGCACGTTGGTTATTGATAGGGCACGTCGGTTATTGATAAGACGTGTTGGTTATTGATGAACGTGGGTGAGAGCAGTTTGATGCTGCAGCTGGAGAGGGGAGAGCAGAGCAGCGCTGGCCCCGCTGCTCCCACCCAGCTGTGCTGTGCAGCATCGCAGCCTGCTCCCACTGTAGCACCGACACAAGCAATCGAAACCGAACAGAAGGATTTGGCTCACAGAGTAAAGGATTTGAATTATTTTGGGGAGTTCCTCTGGACAAGCTGGAGTGGGTCACAGTCGGCTGGCTTGGGGTTTCTGTGCTGGAGATGCTCAGGTTTGAGCTCTTCCAGGTAATAGACAGCAGTGGTGGGAGCAGAGGTCTTACTGGCCGTTCCCAAACTGGGGAAAGTGATGGTGGATTTGAAAGCTGCGAAGGCTCTTTTAAGAGAAAAAAAAAAAAAAAATCTTGAGACAGCAGCACAAAAGCAGCTGCTGCTTTTGAATTTGCCTTGCTTATGAAGTTTTCTGTCACTCTGGCATGAGAGCTAAGTAAATGCCAAGCGAACTGTATTTTAAAATACTTTGTCAATAAATGGGCTTGCAAATTGAATTTCAGAATATGATCTTACCTTTAGCCCATCTTGATGATAATTTTAATTATGCTTAATAAAAAGTCAATCTGTATTTCAAGTTTATGGTGTTACCACATCATGACTTCGTCCTTTAACAAGATTGTTGATGCTGCAAGTGTGTGCAGCGCGAAGCGCTTGGCTGGAGGCATGGGGCTGGTAAGCAGGGATCTCAGTGTAAGTGCCACTTGGAGCCTTTCCCGAGTATACTAAGCTCTGCCCTAAAATCAGTTGGAAATTTTGTTTCCTTTTCTTTTCTCCTGGAAGGCTGTTGGTTGGTTTCCAGGCTAAATATACCCACAGGGTGTTGATACGTTGATACTGTGCCAGGCTTCTACCTTGTTCTTCTGCCTCTGGGGTGCTTACCCATCCGTACTGTTGACAGTATACATTCACGTCCCATAGCCATCCATCCCTTGGCTGGCTGAACAAGACCTCAGGTCCTCTGAGGAGACCTGCTCATCTTCCTGTACCTGCTGCAGCATGCATTGATCGCTCCTGGGCTCCCATCGCCCGGCAGGGGACACCGTGCTGTGGGTGAGGTCTCTCCTGGCCCCTCGGGGGGACTCCGCCATCATCTGTGTTTCCTCGCTTCGGAGGCTGCATTGTACAAGCTGTAGTTGGGAATTCTGTCGCATCCCTCTGTCTGAGGGGCAAAGGAAACTATAAAAGCGTGAGGGGATCACAGCGCTGCTCAGTGCCACAGCAGGCAGCTTTTCTCCCGTTCCATCCAAAACTTCTGGAAACGGTGATTTTTCACGTCAGGTATCCATCAGCTCTCCACGGTGGACGGGGATACTCGGGCAACTTTGTCATCTTTTTGCGGCTCATTTTTTTGGAGGGCTCGTGGCAGGGCTTTCGGGAAGTGCCTCCGTCCCGAGCCCCCTTGGCCCCTGCCCAGCTGGACCCGCCGCCTGCTGGTGCTGCCAGCGATCTGCTGGTGCTGGATATTTTCCTATGGATGTTATGGGACTGTGCAGCTCTTAAAAAGCCAGGTTGGAAACGCTCCCCCGGGAGTTTCTCTTCCCCTCTCTGTGGTTTGGTTGGTTTGGTTTTTTTCTTGAGTCTCCAGGGTATTTCACAGTTACAGGTTTGGGATACATCGGCAGGTGGCTGTATTAGTCACCTCCTCATGCAAAATTAGTCTTTGCTCTGTGGAAATCAAGGGCCAGGTAGAGGACTGAGTGAACTTCCAGCTCCATAAAGATAATCCGGCACATTAACGGATGCGCTCTGTACTGTTAATGGGACGTCTTGCATCTTCTTTTAAGCATTGGGATTGCCATACATAGCAAAGCATGCTCTTCCTCATCCCCCTGCTCCAGACCCTAGTGGGAGCCTGCAGATGAATTTCCAGGGAAGGGGACCTGGGAGGGCAGCCTTTTGGGTTGGAAAGTGTTTGTGGCTGGCTCAGCTATCCAGGGTTTTCCTTTCTCAGCCTGCTGCTGTGGTATCCCAAACGTTCATTTAATCAGAAACATGTGCAGACACCGATATTCCCCAACGTGTCAATCGTTCAAAGGGAAAAAAGGAGGAAAAGCAACTTTGAAACCACTTGTTCCATTATTCCCCATTTGATGAGCAATGACTAACCCATGACTTGGGCTGTGTCCCAGTGACCCAGCTGGATTGCTGGTCTCCTGCTGGGATGGGATTGCTGCAAGCGCTGCAGCAGCACTCCTTGCCTTTGCACGGGGCAGACTTTCGCTAGTCACGCGTCTTATTTCTTGAAGCCAGTTTCCTGATGTAACAGGGATATACAAAGAATTTAGTTAGTTGAGGAAGAGAAATCTCATATCAAAACTAAAGATAGGAGCATGGTCAAAGCCAGCTAAGGTATAGTCTGCTCAAGTGTTTTTTTAACCTGAAGGTTTATAACAGTGCTATGTCTGGAGTTTATGATGGCTTATGAATGATAGTCTTTTAAAATCACTGCATTTGAGTAATTGGTTAGGAGTAACCCTTTTGCAGTTTCTTTCTCTTCTTCTCTTGGCCTATGCTTTTAAAGAAGTGATGTCACTTGCTTGGAGAACAAATGCCGTGTAAGCTTCATGTGATAAGAAACTTTAAACGTGCACGTTGAAGAATCTGGCAAGGCACAACTTGTAAGGCAACATCTTTCAGTAGCAGGCTGATCTAATTGAAAGCATGGTTTCACATCTGAAAGAAACACCTCCACAGGTCTCAGAGAAGACTCGTTGCATGCATGGGCTGTGCTCGCTTTCTGGAGCACCCTGACGGCTCCTGCACGCCCTGGGCATCCGTGATGTCTCTGGGAGGCAGACACGCATCCCGTGCTATTTTCATAACGTTTATTGCATAGTTGCTCAATGACAAGATGAAGTTTGGGCCTGGGTTAGATCATTGTACTTTTGTATTTAATTTTATGAAACTTGGGAAGTGATACAAGCGGTGGTGCCCCGTCTCATTTGAACCAACCTGAGCAGCAGAACAGCAGCTGTGTCCCGCGCAGCCTGAGCGGTGTGCTGAGCGTCCCCTCAGGGAAGGGTGCCTGCTCAGAAAGGGGATCAAAACCAAAGACCTTCTGGTACCAAAATAAATAAATAAATAAAATTGCAAAGTATACCTGGCTTCTAAGGTTGCAGGAAGCTTTCAGACATCTGTCTTGTTGCCTTCATGCTTTCCGAGTTGAACATGCATGCAAGAGGTAACGTTTTGCTTGTGTTGCTGTTGATACTAAACGCTGATTCTAAGTGTAAAGTAGGGTACGTAGCAGTGGGGCCTGAGATTTCAGGGTTTCCTATTTCTTCTGCTGATTTTCAGCACTGGACTAATTCCTGTTTCTTGTTCCCAACCTTCTGAAGAGCAGCAAGCCTTCCAGCCTTTTATTATTTCATTTTTATAACAAAACCCATATGGGTTACAAGCTGGTAGGTTCAAGATTGTGTCCCGGTGGCTCTGTGAAGCACTGCGGTGGCCCCACAGCTGCACTGCCAGCGTCGGGGTCCTGCCCTGGGGTCGGCCAGTCCCGAGGCCGCTGTCGGTGTCGTTGCAGTAATTGCACTTTTGTTCCATTTGGCAGCTGGTGATGGAGTTCTGCGGCGCGGGCTCTGTCACCGACCTCATCAAGAACACGAAGGGGAACACCTTGAAGGAGGAGTGGATTGCCTACATCTGCAGAGAGATTTTACGGGTAGGTGTCCAGAGGGAGCTGAATGTCAGGAGTTGTTGGAGTGTCACACTCGGGGCTTGGAAAGCCTTTGGCTCTGCAGGCTTCGTGGCTGCTGTGCTGCCATGGGCTGGAGCCTCTTCGGTGCCGGTAGGCGTGAATGATTCATGGGCTTGTGTGCTGCATATTAAACAAGCCCTGTTTAATGCCCTTTAGCTCTGTTAGTTCCCTGACTTCTAACCCTCTTTTTCCTTCAACAAAAATACAATTTCCTTTAGTATTAATAGGGCCAAGATTTATTTACATTAGAATTAAATTTTCAATTAACAGAAGGGTGAGGACTGATAAAGTCTGTGGAAGGAATCTTCATGATTAAAAAGCACCCTACTTTTTATTAAATCCTCATGTCTCAAGCTTTAATGAGGATGATGCAGCTTTTTATACCCACAAGATAAACGTTTGACTGGAGTCTCTTAAAATGTGCTGCGACAGTTTCATGTACTGGGAGATGGCAGCTTCAGCAAAGGCTTGCCTGCATTTTGCACGACTGAGGTCAGATGCTGTGATCGTAATGGTTGTCCGGCGTTAAAATCTGTTGCTCCGTGGACTGAGGTTTTGTTCAAGAGAAAACAGAAATATTGGGCATGTGAAAGAAACCTGGAGAAGAGCCATTGAAGTCATAGGACGAGAGGACGCTGGCTCAAGCTGCACCAGGGGAGGTTTAGGTTGGATATTAGGAAAAATGTCTTCACCAAAAGGGTGGTCAAGCACTGGCACAGGCTGCCCAGGGAGGTGGTGGAGTCACCACCCCTGGAGGTGTTTAAAAGATGTGTAAATGTGGCACTTAGGGACACGGTGTAGCAGTGGGCTCGGCAGTGCTGCGTTAGCGGTTGGACTCGATGATCTCAAAGGTCTTTTCCAACCTAAACGATCTGATGGCTCTACGAAAGAAAATGAACCGAAATGACTGCTCTGAAAGGGGGTATCTGACACTGCTGCTGAGGCAGCTGCTGGTGTCCAGAGGTGACACAGCACTTCTCTGTTGACGCTGAATGCCACTGTCCGCACCAAAACAATGTGCAGAAGATGCTGGCACTGTAGCTAATCGGTTGTTGTACGGACACTGCTTTCAGTGCCAGGAAGCCACAGTTACATGGGCTTACTTTAAATGTGTGAGCTCCGTGAGCCTGCTTCTTAAAATAGTCCCTGGCAGCTGAGTCAGAACCCAGTCACTGACTCATGTCCCAGGGCCACCATCAAGTGTCATCGCTTGCATTTAGGCTGCGCGTTAGGGCGGTGGGTTGGTGACCTCCGTAGGGTTTCAGGTGATGGAAGGCTCCCACCTTTGTGCTGCAGAAGGCGTCTGGGTCTCAGTTCAGACATCAATGGCCAGTTGTAATTCTGACAGGAGGCTTGAGCCCACATTGTTGAAGGATTTATTGAAATTCAATCAAATTTTTGCTTTGCCTCTGGTGCACAAAGGTGTCTCTAACTGGGTACAACATGACTAAAAAAGGGCTCCTGTATAGATGCAATCTACTCCACAGTGTTGTGCCAAGGTAACAAGTGTGAAATGACTAATAACTACCGATAGTGATAGCTGAAATTTTCTTCCTCAAATATGAATGCTTAATGTGAAATGTAAACCTAACGCAGAATTAGTTTTGAAGCAATCCATGTTTTTTCCGAAGCTGGCAATATAGGTGGATGCTACTTCGAAACTGAAATAATAAATGAATGAAATAAAAATGTAGGCTGCAAAAAGAAATTAATGAGCTAATACAAAAGCACAACAGAAAAGCTAGTTTACCTTTAGCCTTTGAGACAGGCTTTTGATTTGAGCTATATCTCTGTTAGGAATACGTGCAAATGGTAACGTTTGTATTTGCATGGTAGCTTTTTTAATGCAAGCTTGGCAGTGCATTGGAGTCCAGTTTATTGGACCGATATAAAAAGAGAAGTGTTTTCTTCAGTTTCTGGATGGTGGAAATACAGAAAGGAGACGAAACCATTCTGTTATTTCTGCCGCAGAAATGGCTCCCTAAGGTAAGGCAGAATGTGGGGGGAAATGTGTCTGAAGCTGCGGAGGAATTCGGGTTAATATGAGTCCCCACAGAAATGGAAAGGTTGGTTTTAATCCCAGTAGAACTGACGGTTCTCCTGCAATGGCGAGCACCCATCGGTGGGCATCTCCCTCGCCGGGCATGTCCTCCCAGCCTGTGACACAGGGATGGCATTTTGAACACACAACAAACAAAAGCATTTTCCGGTGCTTAACTCCAGCTGTGAATCTTTCATTTCTGGAACATAATTGGTTGAGGAGGAATGTCAGAAAATAACATGCTTTGAACTTGGATTCCTCTAACCTTTCTCTGAATTCTCTAGGGCTTGAGTCATCTACACCAGCACAAAGTAATTCATCGAGACATCAAGGGACAGAATGTGTTGCTGACGGAAAATGCAGAAGTTAAACTAGGTAAGAGTGGGTTAGAGCTCCTGGAAACTGCAAGTGGGCTGACTGGAGAGAAGGAGCAAAACTGACTTGTACGTGTCTTGCAGAAAGGGGACGGATACTAAGAGCTACTCTGTGTGTTTTCTCCTGCCAGCCTCTATAACGTGACCTTGGGTGTTGACCAAGGACTGTGCAATAAACTGCCAGCAGCAGATGGCCAGGTTCTGCATGCAAAGATGTACTTGCACTGGTGTTGCTGTTCAGACAGGTAGTTTGGGCAGCTCTGCCATCAGATGCTGGTTAAGCAATCAAGACCATTTTTTCGTGCCCCAGATTGAAAACTGCCCTGTGTGCATCGCCAGACGTAACCGAAGGCTGTTCCCACACAGCTTTGTAGCAGTGTCCTACAGGATCACAATCCATTCGTTTTAGTGTGACATAATCCAGACGTGTTTTCCAAGCTAACCTGTTGGAGAGAGCTTAGTTTGCGAGAACTACTCTGAATTTCATATGCGGTGTTAGTCATCCTGGAGGAGACCAGGCAATCATGTGAAGATCAAATGGAAGACAGCAGATCAGCACAGCTGATGTGCTGATATCCTCAGTTGTCCAGCACCAGTGTTATTAAGGCTGTCTTTGCACATTTTAATTTATGCTAGCGATGAAGGATCCCTTACACTGTTAAAGTGAGGTGCAAGCCTTGTTTTCCCATGTCTCTCCCGTCTCTTTACAGCAGAATAAAACCCCAGCTTAACAGATGGTACTACCACCTCGTTTGGCTTCGTGCTGGCGAAGATTCCCCTCCAAGGGGAAATTCTCCAGGGCAAATTCTCCAACCATTGTGTTGCGCAAAGTGAGCTTAGTAGACCATAGTGTATTCTTTCATTGATTTGATTTAATCAGGGTTTGCTTCATTTTGCAGCTCTCTGCTTGACATTTCCCTATGGGCCTTCGTCCTTGGCCCTTAGTTCCTTAAGCTTTTTGCATTTATGGCATTTCCAGCAAGAATTTAGGTAGAGAAATGAGGCTTCTACTGATATTTGGCAGGCTTTAATTCAGAAGAGAAAGCGTAGAACAAAGGCTGCTGGTTATTCATGTTGCTAACTCTGTTCCTCATTAGTATGAGGAGCTGTGATTTTTTTTTCATTGCCTCCTGGCAAGGAGCAAAAGGCACAGGGTTTCATACAAAACCTGGACATCAGATGATCAGCTTTGTCCTTGACTGACCTCTGTTGATCCCAGCAGAGATCAAACAGGAATGTCTCTGGCCACATCTTTCTTTCCTGACCATGCAGAGGAGCTGATCTGAATGAACTCAGTGTTTTACATTCAACAGAAGAGTGTTGCTCAGGTTTGTCTCTGACCTTACAATGCCCCGTTGTGTCTCTGATCCGCAGTGGATTTTGGTGTCAGTGCTCAGCTGGACAGGACGGTGGGCAGGAGAAACACCTTCATTGGAACGCCTTACTGGATGGCCCCCGAGGTCATTGCCTGCGATGAAAATCCCGATGCCACTTACGACTTCAAGGTACCTAAATGAGCATCTTCCCGCGATTGTATATGTCATTAGAAGTGTAATCTTTGCCAAGCCTAGCGCATTAGCTAATTAGGCAGGGAAGGAGTTAAAGCAGCACTTACTGGTGCCTGCAATGAGAGCTGTGATCGTAAACATCTGAATAAGGTGCGTGGTGTGATCTCAGATTTTATGCCCCAGTACCCTGAACGTGAGCGCTCAGGAATTTAGTATATTCTTGCAGCTTTGACAACGACGTTGACGAGCAGCATAGTCTCGTCCCGCTTTCTGGCTGTTGGATTTTGAGATGCCGGTTCAGGCCCAATGTGCATCTTTGTCGTGCTGTTCACGTATCCACATTTACTGTGAAGTCTTTCCCCGTGCTGGGAAAGGTGTCAGACTGCGGCTTCCTACCTGCTGGCCTGCTTTGTGGTGCTGCGTGTTTAAATACTACAGCCAAACATGCTGCGTTTGCTCTGTTTACTCCGGAGGGAAGTCAGGTCGGGTTTAGAAAGGGCAAAATCACATCTTCTGGCCTGCAGGCTGGTGTTCGCGGGGAGATCTGAAAGCTGCCACACAATCAGACGTTTAGGGGGCTGACCTACTTTTCGCATGTCTCTCTAGCCTGTTTGAAGTTTATTTTTGGATCGGCGGCAGCACAACATTGCTGCTGAGTTATAACGTGGCACAGGGCCCCGTGCCACGCAGCGGGTCCGCGGGGAGGGGGGGGGGAATGGGTCCCACCTGCCCATTCAAACAACACTGAGATCTGATGTTTAAAGCAGGGAGAGCTTAATATATCTGACCCTGGTTCTGCCTTATGCCAAGTTCCTGGACACACGTCTGTGGACATGTCCCTTGGCTTTTTGTCCCTTGGTTTTTTAAAATGTCCAGAACTTGAATTTCCTGCTCCAGAGCCCCTAAGGTCCACTGAGCGCGTCCAGAGAGGAGAGCGAGGCGCTGACACGTGAGCTTTGGGGACAGAGAAGATCTATAAGCTCACTGTACCTCCGTTCGTGCGCATGCCGAGACGTCGCTCTACAACATAACGTTTAAAAAGGACTTTGAGACCCTCTGGTGCGGAGCTGGGTAGCTGCTTTCGAGCTGTAGGACACTAGGGTGTAATGGTGCAACAGCCCACCGTTGTGGAACGATTTGGGGTGCAGTTACCAGCCACTCTGAGAAATCGTTGAGAGATGAACCATTTTAAAGTAACCGAGCGATGCTTTGGTATTGCAGCTATTTAAGTGCATCCGTCAACTTTTGAACTGATGGCTTTCCAGAGAGCAGCTCTCCAGTCTTGAGTTCAGACTCTGGGTTACATAAATCATTAATGATAAGGACATGTAGAAACCATTTAATCTGCAATTACTTAATACTCTTTGATTAACCAATTACAACAGGCGTTTCCTCTGCTCTGCTGATGGCAGAGCTCCGTAGCTGGGCTGCAGCCCGTGCTAGCTGCTCTCGCTGCATCTCCACTGACAGCCGCCTGGTGCAACACTCTAATTAATCGCAGCTTTTTTATTATTTTTTTATTATATTACATTATTTTTTTTTTAAAAAAAAAAAAGGACTGATATCTTCATAGGCTACTTTCCACCCTCAAAAATCCCTGAGGTTTCTCCTCTTTCCGGAATAACTAGGGCACTTAATATGCCGTTGACTGATGCACAAGCGCCAGGACCAGAATCCCTCTATTGTCCCCGAGGATCAAATGCTCGTAGCGAGCTGGGCGCTTGCATCTCTGAAATTGGCATTGACCATTTTCCCTTGGCTGGGGGTGTGAGACAGAAGGCTGATTGCTGCCGACACACTCACTGCAGGGTGTTTTCTGAGCTTGTGGTGACGTGGGAGCCACTGGACATTAGTCCGTACCCCAGATCACATCCCTGCACCTGATGCTCTTGCTTTGAAGTGGTGGTGGTGGGGAATGTAAATGCCATTTTTTTCTAAAAGGGATGCAAATCAGATGCTCTCAGGTTTAGCTGGCCAGCTTAAAATAGTAAATACAAAAGATGAGATTTATAGGGTGAAAAAAGGAATCTTTGCAGGCTGAATCTGTTGGACCAAAAAGCCTCTGATCTCACTGTTTTCTTAGCCAGAAAGAGATGCCTGTGTAATCTGTGGAAGGAGGCAGTAAATACCTCCTCACAAAATAAACCACTTTAAAAAAGAACAAATAGAAACCCCACGTTGTTGAGGTTATTTGTTGATTTTTCCCTTAGCCGGTCTTCCTTTTTTCTGTAGAGGTAGCTCGTCAATAGGCTTGGAATCAAAAGCTGGGGGGGGAGGAGGCTTGCCTCCCTTCCCAAGCCAAGGCAATGCAAACATACTAGCACAGCCTCTTTTTGCTGGGTGGACAGAAAAGCTTTTCAGACTCAAAAATAAGCACACGCACACACTGAAAAACCTCTGAATTCCAGATCATTATAAAATGTGTGCTTCCTGCTGAGTTTTCTGCCTTCTCTGGGAGACTTAGGTGATAATCCCTTTCTATATTGCTCCAGCTTTAAGATCACTTGGCATCTTGTGTATAATACTAGGCACCTCGATATGGAAAGACACACTAGGAATTTGGAAGGAGTTCAACGGCAGCCCAAAGGGAAGGGGTCATGTGTGCTGAATCATGTGGAAAGACTGCGATAATTAAGTATGCGGCAGAAATCCCTGCTGACCAGAAACAAAGAATGGATGAGACTGTCCTGCGAAAGGGTTGGAAATGAGAATTGAGAGAGAATTTTTAAGCAGGTACAAAGATGTGTAGTAAGGACGGCATTTGTTAGGGGAGTGCTTGAGTTTAAAATGAGGAAAAGTGCCTTGAAATTGAAAATCCAAGTTGTCTTTCCTGGAACGTGTATGTGAGAAGGTGCTTGTGGTCCCTAGAGGCTCTCTTTAGCTCTAACTAAGCTTTTGGGGCTCTGTCCTGGGAAAAACAACCTTTCTAGGATTTATTCGCTAAATTGGAGGAGGTTTAAGAGGCTTGAGGAAAGGGCAGCTCTTGAAATGGAGAGGAGAAAACTGTAGTGGGACTGCAGGGACAGGGCAGCAGAGAGCAGGGCGAGAGGAGAGCAAGATGTGAGAGCTGGAGTTGCAGAAGGCAGAGTCCATCCCTTCCACCCTGAGACGTACCTATTTACAACGTTTATTGCTCTTGATGTGCTAACTGGAGTTTAGCTGGCCTCCAGCACACCTCAGAAGCAGCTACGTAGCATCAGGCTTGTTCTGGTTCCCAGTGCACCTGCAGCTTCTGCCCTTGCCGCCCCCCCATCTCAAGCAGGTCTCTCCGGCCCCCTGGGGTTGTGTCGGAGGCTGCGCTTGAGATGAAGGCACCAAAATTAGTCTGGGTCCTGTTCCCGCTGCACCGGGTGCTGGGTTGTGAATCATTAGCAGCCCTATACATGGTGTCCAGAATAACGAATTAGCCGCCTCCTGCCAAAACAGCGGGTTGTGGCCGTGCCGCTAGAGAAGGTGCTTGTTTTCTCTCGCCGGGCACGTTCTGTGCCTGCGCTGCTGCCAGGAGAGCCGAGCCGTCCTCTGGGGCTCGTTACCAGATCTGGAGGTGCCACCGCAGCTCATTAGTGATGTTGGGGTGGGGAGGAGGTGCTGGAGGGGAGCTCACCACTGGTCTCTGGCAGGGAGCTGGGGATACAAATGTCCCTGTTTTACAAGGGAGAAAATGGAAGGAAGAGAGATACTGGTATGAAATCAAAGAGTTTTCCAAAGAGGTGCGTTCTCTGTGCTCTGATCATTCAGGAGACTCAACCAACCATGTGGGCTGAGGGGTGAGCAGGGCTTGGGAACAGGGGAAATTCAAGTGTCCGTTTCTCCTTCCACTGGCGAAACACCGCTTTTCAGGCTTCCATTTAATGAGCAGTCCATGATACAGGAGCCTCCGGCGATATCTCAAGATACTTCATGTTTTTAATCTATTCCAGGCAGCCTGTTTTCTGTGGAGCTGTATCAAATCCATGGATGTGTATCACCCAGCTTTAAGCAGGGAGCTGGTGCCAGGTTTGCAGCTTACCTCAGCCATGAAGCTGGGGAGCAGTTTGTCACCAGCTCATCTAGGAGCTGGGGGTTCGTTCGTTAGTGCGTGGGCTTGTTAAGATGCCCCCACCAAGGGTCATCAGCATCTTCCCAGGCAGTGTCCTCGCCACGGCTACTGGGAGTAATGTCCTGGGGGGGTGGCCATGTCCCACACCTTGCCAGCCTTGAAGGTTTTGAAGTAAGTCTTTGGATAAACAGTGGGGTTGTGAGCCTCTTCTAAAGCTCCAACACATGGCAAAAGGATGAAGCAAGCTCCCAGGGGTGGGTCTGGAGGCTTGCAGAGCACGCAGAGACCCAGCTCACAGGGCTGAGCCCCCTGGGCTTGGGGAGAGCCGCGCTTCCCCCCTTGCCTGGTACCCATCGCTGTGACAGTGCTCCTCTGTATCACGTGTGTCCTTCTGCTTTCTTTTACAGAGCGACTTGTGGTCTTTGGGGATAACGGCCATTGAAATGGCAGAAGGTGCTCCCCGTAAGTAGATACGTTGCTCTGCTTTAATTAACCCTGGGTTATAATATGTTGGGGTTTGCTGAACCAGCCGGCACTTGCTTCTGTGCAAGAAACGCCATGCAAAGGTTTTCCCAAGCAACCTGGGCTCCCCGAGATGGAGCTTGCAGGGTCCCACGGGGAAAAAGCTGCCAGGGCAGCGTGACCTGGGGGGACAGGATGGGTGTTCAGCAAAGGCACACAACCCTGTATAACTCTGATATGTCTGCTCGAGCACTCTGGGACTCCGTTTCCTTAAATAAAATACAGACAAGGACTGGAAGCAGGTAAAGAGCTGCTCCACTGACCTCTGTAGTGACACAGGTAGTGGCATGCTGGGCTCAGCTGGTGCGTCTGCACCCATCATCCTGCCATGGTTTTTCAGAGGTATCCTGGGACTGTCCCTGCGTGCTGGTAGATGCAAGTAAATAAAGCAGAGCAGAGCGGCACGTGGTGCAGCCGTACCCTGCTCGGGGCCCGTCGCTGTCAGCACCTGGCAGGGTGCTGAGGACACGCAGCTGCAGGAGTGCAGGTGTCCCCAGCCAGCCTCTGCTGCTCAGCCCTGTGGTGCTGGGGACACGCACACCGCTTGGCTGGGGACATCAGCTCTCACCTGAGCTCCAGGCAGCTGCTGGGCCAGGGGCTGTCGCCACAAATCCTCCTGCCGCTGTGAGTCTTGTAGCTTCAGAGGAAACTTGGGTCTCCCCAGCTGGGTGCGTAGCTTCTCTTTAGGAAAGCCGGGGGCTCTGCGAGATGCCGTGCCGTGTTTAATGCCTCTTCTTGCAAATTGCAGCTCTCTGTGACATGCATCCCATGAGAGCCCTCTTCCTCATCCCCCGCAACCCGGCCCCGAGGTTGAAATCAAAGAAGTGGTGAGTGTCTCTCTCAATCTTCAATGAGTGGGGAAAAAATCTCTGGAGCAACTTGTTTCTGCAGCCCAGGCACACCGCGGACTCGGCGTTTGCATTGTGTAGATTCGGGGCCAGTGGCAGTCTCCAGCATCACAGCGGTGGGCGCAGGTTTGGGTCTTGATCTATGGAGATCTGTGGAGAGGTGGTTTGGTGTGAAGGAGCCGCTGACCGTGGGACGGGGGGTGTCCTAGGCGGGCAGAGCGGGGAGCGCGCTCTAACACTGCCGTTTCGCACTGCAGAGCCGCTTCTCCAAGGCAGTTCGCGCAGCCTGAAGCCAGATGACGCTTCGCTTGGCTACTGTTTCTTTCCAGTCAGGTTCCGTTTTCAAGTGGAAACATGAATCCACGCCAAAAAAAAAAGGATGGTTTATCTTGAAGGCCCAGGAATGCAGGCATTTGTTCTTAGTTGGGGTTTTATTTTAAAATTTTGCAGGAAAGAATACATCACTCTTTTGAGGGGGGGAAAAAAAAGGAAAAAAAATCAGGGCATGCCAATAAAAACCCGTAGGAAAAACATTCCTGAAGCCCAACAGATGTTGTTTTGTTACTGTATGTTCTGTACTGATGGAGCTGGAGTCCTGAAAAACACTCATCTCTGGTTCATGCTGTTTGCCTACCCCGGGTCCAGCAGTGGTTTGGTCAGGAAAGATCTGCCAGGTGTTAGAGACAGCGCTGCCCCTTGCTCCCACATAGGCTGAGCTTGCAGAAGGAAGTTTTGCCTTATTCATTGAAATTATGGTTATCATCTTGTTGAAGACACACAAAAAAAAAAAAAAAAAAGAGGAGCAACCAGTAGGTATTGAAAACACCTGATGCCACAGCAGCAGGTATTTTGTTGCTGGAAGTGGAGTGAGAGGGGCTTGGAGTCCTCTGACACATGGTGTTGGGGTTTTAGGACCAGCCCCTAAAACCTTACCCAGGCTTTGGCAGCAGGCATCTTAATTTTGTCAGCCTTTATTAATTAAAAATTAAAAATCAATTTTTTAATGATTGCATCAGCTGCCCCAGTACCAAACCGGGAGGAGAAGGACCTTTCCCAGCTGGCTCTGCAGAGGGTGGCAAAGATGTTCACTTTCCTTGCACAGCCTTTTGAGGATACCATTAGTCAGCTGAGAAGACAGTTTATACCCTTGTTTTCTGCCAGATCACCAGTCTCCTACTTCATTATCCTCACTGCTACAGCACAAAATGCATTGTAAGACTTTTATTTTTTATATGAGAGTGCTGTCTATTCAGCAGTGGCTTCCTCAGCCTCCAGGCAGAGGGGAGCTGTTGAAAGCTGGTGTTGAGCCGAACATTTCCCCACCTCCTTAAGGTACAAACAGAGCTGGGGTGGAACGTGTATGTTCGTCCCTGCTCTGAGATCCTAGGATGTGCTTTGTGCGAGCTGGGATTATTCCCTGGCACCACCTTCCCCTCGCGTGTCCGGCGGCTGTCCCAGCCGTGCGCAGCTCGCGGTGGGCGATGCCTGGGGTCAGCTGGGCTCTCCAGGGCTGTGCTCTGCCCATCCCAGGGTCGGCATCCCGGGTGCTTTGAGAGAGGGATCGCCTGGGAAGTCGTAGGGTAATGGAACTCCAGCTTCAGCCTGGGGGAGCACGTGCTCACCTGGCCTCTGCTACCCCTCCGTAAGCCAGCAGGGATCTCTGGTCTCCAGCAGAGCAGGGACACGTGTACCCCGGGCAGCTCAAACCTCTGTCCATCTTCCAAGTTTTCATTGCAGTGGGAGGTTCCAAAGGATGCAGAAAAAGCTTCACCTTAAGAGCAATTTTTTTTCAGCATTTTCAGTGGGACACCAGGCACACTTGCTGTCCTTGGCTCATTTCGCAGCTGGAGGTTTTGGGGCTGCCCAGGGTGGGTCCTGGAGCTCTGCAAGCCCAGCCCAAGAGGGCAGGAGGTACCTGGCCAGGCTTGCACGGTGGCTCTCTGGCAGTCTGGGCTGGTTTTCACAAGCAGGGATCACAAGAGAAAAGCAAAATGAGGAAACGTTCAACTTGAACTTTGAGTTTGTCCTTGTGTGTGGCAACACATAACAAGTACGCGGAGTGGGCAGGCCATCTTTTTCCTTACGTGAAAGAAATATGAAGTGACTCCAGCACCTTTGAGGGTAAGTAAGGGAAAGCCAGGAGGGAACGCAGGCATGGGAGCTGCCCTGAATCGAAAATCTCAGAGAGGAAAGTATTTTTGTTGCTTACTAAATCCTTGAGCTCGCTTTAAAACAGTGCTGTGTTCCTATGAAATTAAAGAGCCTGTGGTATCATTTTCTTTCCCAGTTAAAGCCAGCCGGCAGCAAAGCTTTATTTTCTTCCCGCGTTTTGCAGGCAAAATGAACTTGAACTTCAGTGATGTCGTTACCATGAACGCTCCCTAGCCCTGCTTGTAAGAGGTGACAAAACCTCTTTGTTAATGAGGTGATATTTGCACTGTGATACCACTTTTCATCCAAGCGGCTGCAAAGGCTTTGCAAACATTGATTTAAGCTTTACAAACTCCCGGGAGCTGGAGGAGCCCATGTTTCGTGCAGGTGGGCTGACCTGCACCCGAGGAGGAGATGAGGTGTGTGATGGTGTCCTTCTGGATCACAGCCAGGGAGAAAAAGCCTGTGTCTTCTGCTCCCGCTCCAGTGAGGGCTGAACTGTGCCACTGGACAGGTTTGGGGTTTTGTAGAGTAGATTTCAGGGAAACCAGAGGCCTGAGCTGGTCCCCGTCCATAGCTGCTCAGCCAGCTCAAGGATGCACAGGTGTCTTGGGGCACCACAGGGCACCAGGGCACCCATCCCCAAGAGACAGACAAACCCATCACTTGCTGGAGGATAACTTTTTAGCTGCTTCAACTTGACCGTATCTGTGGGTGCTCTGGACCACGCATCCAGGACTGAAGTCTCTCCAGCTTCCCACCAGAAGGGGAGAATCATACTTTAAAAGCAGATTATTTTTTTTGAGTATTGCATGGGTTGTCCCTTCTGGATACACTGAGACGCTGGGTTTCTTGAGGCAAGGTGGAGAAGGAAGATTTGCTCGTTAATAAAGCTGGATGGAGGATTTAATTGGATCCAGTAGCGTATTTTATTTTTGCATCTCAATTTGTATGGATTAGTACTTATAAGATAAATCACTTTTAGTCTGACAGCTTAAAAGTAAAATCCCTGAAAGCTTATTGTTTTACTTCTAATGCAATTTTATAGTATCTGTTGGCTTCTGACATTAATTTACACTCATTTTCCTATTTGCTAAAGCAACATAGACTATAGTGGCCTGTCAACATCTTTCTTGTAAATCCCTGTTCTCTTGGGTTTATAATGTGGCGGAATTAGTTCCAGGAGAACTTTTGATATGCATCACTTGAGTAAGAGAAATCTGTTTATTAAAGATTTGGCTGAAATTGTTTTAGCTGAGATTGAGTTCAACTGTTTGTGGGAAGGCAGGCTGTGAGGAGGGGCTGCATTCTGCCACCCACCGCCGTGTTCCCACCTCTGCCCAAGCCGTGCTGCCCAAAGAGCCTGTCCCGTTCACCTGGATCCATGGTCAGGGAGGCTGGGGCATGGTGGCCTCCAGGAGCTGGAGGGTCAGTAATGCTGCTGGGTCTCCCTGAGAGAGCAGGGAAGGGCTGCAAGGCAGCGAGCATTGCCCAGAGGTTGTCTGAGCTTTAACAAGCCGTGTAATGTTGGGTAGTTAAATCTAAAATAAATTTAAAAAAATCAACCTAGCTTGTCCCAGTCATCTTCAGAAAGGTAAATCTCTTGAAACGTAACTTGGGGCCATAAAATATGAGAAACAATCCATTAAGGAATTGCACTTGTATCTGTATGTGTTGTCTCTCGTTTCTACCTGCAGTTTCACAGGTCAGAGGGAAGGGAGGAGGAACACTCCCTTGCATTTTCTTGGTTCCCAACTTTCTCTAGCCTCTGTAGAATGGTGGTTTCTCCTAATCGTACCAGGAAGGCATAGACAGGAGTATGCATGGGAAGCGTAGGAGAGGGTGGAGTGATAAGAGGGCACCTGTGATGGTGCGGCTTTGAGATGGTGCTAAGCATCAACAGCGAGGTCATGGGAATCCTCTTGGAGGGCTGCATCTGCACAAGGACTGTGTAGCAGCCAAGTAATCTTCTCAAATGCCCACACATTTCTCACTTTCTAGTAGGAGACTCTATATATTTACCTGTTCCTTCTGTACCTTCTTTTTCTGTCCTTGGCCAGGTCTAAAAAGTTTCAGTCCTTCATTGAGAGCTGCCTAGTGAAGAACCACAGCCAGAGACCAACCACGGAGCAGCTGATGAAGCACCCCTTTATCCGAGACCAGCCCAACGAAAGGCAGGTCCGCATCCAGCTCAAGGACCACATCGACAGGACTAAAAAGAAGCGAGGCGAGAAAGGTTAGTGGAGAAGCAGGACTCTGGGCGATCCTTGACCTCTGCCACGTGCTTGGAGATCCCCGGCGTAGACCAAGGTGCATCCGTGTAGGTGAAGCGTATGGGTAGAAGAGGGAGGGTGAAGAGGACTGGGTTGCTCGTGGTCTCAGCACCGTTCGGATGGCTGAGTTTGTACCCAAACTGGTTGAGTTAAATAGGTGTGGTCCTTCTGTGTGACCACACTTCTTATGCTTTTGAGGTCAGATTATTTTGTTTGATTTAATTCCTCTCAGTCACTGAAATAAATATCCACCACAAAACAATCGGCGTTCCTGTGAAGCCTACAGGTGGCTGTCATTAGAGCTAATCAGGTTTTTTAAAGCTTTTTTGTCCCCTGATGAAAAATGCTGTCTTTTTTTGTCCAGGTGGTAATTTCCACGTGGAACATTTAAGCTTTGATTCATTAAAATGTGTGTATAAATTTTACATCTGCATATATACATACTGGCATGTGGGAGGGAGAAGCTGCTAAGATGAATTTTTCCCAGCTCACGTATTTCATGCCAAGTCTGTTGATCTACGTGCAGCGCCAGCGATGAGCAGACGAACATCTAGATAAGACCCTTGCCCCAAAGCAATTCCATTGACGAGGAATAACCTATTAATCCAAGTGATTTCAGTGAACTTTCCAGGCCCTATCAAAGTCCTCTGAAAGGAAGATCAGATAAATGAAGAAACTTGTTAAAGTATTCAACTGCTTGTGAACTGAATTTTAATTTGAAAGCTCATTTGTAGAACCCAGCAAATTAATACATTGCTATTTCTCTTCCTATTGGTAGTGGTATTAATTTTTCATGCGTACCTTCCAGCCCCTTGTAATAGATTTCACTACAATCAAAACAATAAAATGGGATCCCAGTGAAGTATTAAATGTGTTTAGTCTGGCAAATGAAGGTTGGACCCTAGAGATGGAGAGTAATTGGATAAATGCAAGCCTTTCTTTTACTGTAATTCCCTTCATCCGATAAAGATGATATCCCAATAGAAATCACAGTATGCAGCACAACATTGCGGTTGGGCTTTTATGTAGATGTCTTCATTGCCTGGAAAATACATGGATTTGCGTAGGAAGAGTGTATGTTTAGGGAGAGAGGGGTTGTTGCCTTCAGAGCCATAGCTGAATCCCACCTTCCAGTGCATATGGCTTCAATAGCTTGTGGTGCACCTCCCTGTGAAGAACCCTTCTGAAGAAGGGGGTCACTCCCTGACTTAGGAGGATAAATTATTTTTTTATGGACATCCCCTACCTTTATGTTGGGTGCCTGGGGTTGCTGGGGCATTGCCCGTGGGACTGCAGCCCTCTTCCCAGCCAGCATGGGCATGCCAGGTGCCAGCACCCAGGGAGACCGCCCATGCTTCCCTGGCCTTGCAGCCCCCCCCCCGAAAACAGAAAATATAGAGAAATAATGCTGCATGTTCTTTGTCCTGTGAGAAGAAGAGAGTTGCCTGTTCTGCCTTCAGACTTCTGGGGTTTTCAACCACTGGAAAAATAAATGAGCCCAGCAAAGGGCACTGATGAGCAATTCTCTTCCTAGATGAGACAGAGTACGAGTACAGTGGAAGTGAGGAGGAGGAGGAGGAAAATGACTCCGGAGAGCCCAGGTAAGAATCAGCATTTCATTTCTGCCCTTAACGTCTCTTTAACTCTGTATAAAATCAGCTTGGGTTACAGGCTGCTAGAAACTAGACATGGAAAAAGGATAGTCTGAGCACGGAGTCCCCTTCGCTGGCAGAACAGAGTGTGTCCCCTCTGCTGGATGGTGCCTGGCTATAAACTGGTGCTACAGGTCACCTTAGCCAGGAGCTGGGGAAGGAGACTGAGGTACCCCATTGCCCGTGGGTTCTGCAGCACAGTGCGCTGCTGTCATGGGACTGTTGTATTTAGGCATGGGAATTTAATCCAACAGGCAGCTAAACACCACACAGCTGCTCACTCACACCCCCCCACAGTGGGATGGAGGGCAGAATCGGGGGGGGGGGGGGGGAAGTAAAATTTGTGTGTTGAGATAAAGACAATTTAATAGGACAGAAAAGGAAGGGAAAATAATAATGATAAAGTAATTAGAATATACATAACAAGTGATGGACAATGCAGTCGCTCACCACCCACTGACCGATGGCCAGCCTGTTCCCAAGCAGTGGCCCCCGGCCAGCTTCCCCCTGGTTTATATGGAGAATGACATCATATGGTATAGGATACCCCTTGGGTCAGCTGGGGTCCGCTGTCCCAGCTGTGTCCCCTCCCAGCTCCTGGTGCCCCCAGCCTGCTCGCCGGTGGGGTGAGAAGTTGAGAAGTCCTTGACTTTGTGCAAGCAGTGCTTGTCAACAACTAAAACGCCAGTGTGTTATCAATATTATCCTCATCCTAAATCCAAAGCACAGCACTATGCCAGCTGCTAGAAAGAAAATCAGCTCTGTCCCAGGCAAAACCAGAACAGATGTGGAAAAACTGCGAGGTGAAATTGGAGAAGGCTCTTTGAAATGCGGTTCCTTACATCCAAGTGTAACTCCTGATTTCCATGTAACTTTTCACCATGAAACCTCCCTGGTGCTTCTGCAAGCGTGACGGGGCTGGAACTTTCTTTGGTGAAATTTTTCAGAGCCGTTGTAATTAGTATCAGGTTATTCCATTATTTCACTGAGATAATGTAGTGTTTTAATAGCTGGCAATGATTCATGCTAAATGTGCTTTGTGCACAGCTAAATATAGTGTGTGCCACTGCAGCACAAGAGGCTTTGGGTAGAAACTTCATGTAAAGGAGTCCTTTAGCAAATAAATTACTGGTGAGCCATGAACAGAGCGCTGTGTCGGCTGCTCTGCCCTCACACTAGTGGTCCCCGCATCCCTCCCTCTGCTGCTGCCCAAGCTCTGTTGGGATGCTGTTGGGATGAAGGGAAGAGGGGCAACGCTGGAAAATGACGCAGAACTCCCCCTGGCAAGAGGTTTAAGGATGCAGGGAGGGAATCTTCTCTGATGTTTCTGTGCTGTGCAGCTCCATCCTAAACCTGCCCGGGGAGTCGACGCTGAGACGGGATTTCTTGAGGCTGCAGCTGGCAAACAAGGAGCGGTCGGAGGCGCTGCGCCGGCAGCAGCTGGAGCAGCAGCAGCGGGAGAACGAGGAGCACAAGCGGCAGTTGCTGGCTGAGCGGCAGAAGCGGATCGAGGAGCAGAAGGAGCAGAGGCGAAGGCTGGAGGAGGTAACTGCCCAGAGCCGAGCAATGGGCTGGCAAGGCCTGTTTTCGGGTGGAACAGCAGGATTTCTGGTAGCAGGTCCCAAGTGACTGTTCCCAGCCTGGTTTAGGAATCGTGTCCTAACCTCTCTAGTCGGTAACCCCAAAGGTTTTGTTACACTGGTCAAACCCTCCTGCTCATCGTTTTTGCACACCTGCCTCCAGCCACTCCCCTCACCATAGTAAGTGTTGCCAGCTCTTGTGAAAGGTAACGGAGCTGGTTTGCTGTAAATAAACGCTTGAAGTATCGCACTTAAAGGGGTCCCTGGAACTGCTGAGCAGAGTTAGCCCATTGTTGGGGTGATGGCTGTATTCAGTTGAGGTAAGCAAAACTCACTGGTCCAAGCATCTGACAGGTTCATTATTGTTATTTGCTGCTGTGGACTGTTAGAGTTGATAAGAAGCTGAAGAGCTCCGTTTGCCATTTCCCCAGATCCATGTGCCACTTGTGTCCCTTTAATCCCTAATTTCAACTTCAGTCCTTCCAGTCCCTGCCAATTACAATTTCTCTTGCAGGGGAGGGGCAGATGCCTCTCTGACTTGTGCAATGATCCATATGTGCCCCGAAGGATAAGATTTCATTATCCTTGTCTTAACATACCAGCTACAAATGCGATCGGTCATAAAATTATCCACCCCATTTAAAATCCAGCTGCAGGATTTGACCGGGTGACTTTGGGTGTCCCTGAGCTGCTCAGCCTGGCTGCGTGCTTTGTAGGAAGCGCTCACTTTTGGTTTAGCTCCTGGTTCTTCAGCTGCAGAAGCCCACCAAAAAGTAAGGGAGCTTTTTCTCCAGCTCTTCGGATTTTGATGGGGTTTTGCACAGACACCCATTGCCACACACTGAACCAACTCATCCTGAGTGTCTGATTGAAGGGTTCATATGTTAAAGGTAATTAAATTAGCTTTCTGAAGAGGTCACAGATATGTCTGAAAAGAGGATTTGCAGTAAATGAACTATTAAGACCCCCCCTTAATTTGCATGAGCCAGAGTGTCTGTTACATTTAAGCTGACTCTCAACTCCCCCACCACCCCACCCCCACCACCACCCCCACCCCCGCGATGGGTAATACCCCCGGGCTAGGGGCACAGACCAGAAGGAATTTCAGGCAGGTGATGATGGTGGTGATACGGCCCCTCTCTGAGGTGGTCCTCTGAGCTCCTCCGGGGCAAAAACCAACACAGGCAGATCCCAGGCAAAGCATTTTTTCAGTCTAGTAAATATGTAGGTCTGACATGTTGTCAGAGTGCAGAGCTTTGCGTGTTCAGTACACTGTAGGTCAGGCTTTGCTTGCGTCCTGCACCATTCCCAGAGCTGGTGAGCTGCTGGGAGAGAGGGCAAGGTTTGCACGTGGGTGCATCCTGAAATCCCCTGCCCCAATGGATGTTTGTCCGAGGACTGTCATAAGGAAGCCAGGCTCTGCCTTTGTCCCAGTCTGCTTGCTGCAAGCGGTACAGGAGCAGAACAACAGCACAATAAAAGCAGACACCAGATTAGCTGCAATCCTGTAATGAATACAATGCTTGCTGCTGTATTAATATGTTCTCTTCACATAGAAGCAAATTGTTCTCTCTCTCTCTGCTGCTTCCCAGGCAGGTTTTGAATGGAGGACTAATCCCCTTGCTAAGCTGGCGAGCTCTGCCCTGAGCTACAGGGGCACTGCCTTGCGGGGTCGGGCTGTGCGCAGCTTTCCCTGGGATTTGCTGGTTCCCCCCATTCTGTCCCTCATGTCATTAAAAGCTAATGTCACCATAGCCAGGATTTAAAATCAATGCCTCTGTTTCTGGTGGCTCTAACAGCCGCCCTGGGTGCTTCACCCATTGCCTTCTTCCAGCTGCCTTACAGTTTTCAGACCTGAACTGGAAGGGAGCAAAGCCGGCAAAGAGGCGTTTTCATGCTCCTTCATGTTGGAGAAGTTGGGGAGGACAAGTGGGACCGTACCAAGGGACATGCTCAGTCCGCCCCGGCATGGGGCCACTGGCGTGATGAGCCCTGTGGGCTCAGCCAGGATCAGGGCAGAGCGGGCAGCCGCGTGCTGGCGGCTGCAATGGCCCCAGCATCTTCTCGGGCCCATCTAGCCAGGTTTAGCTTCACCTGCATCTCCAGACATGGAGTAAAATGAGCTCTCCTCTCTGTTAGACACTGTTTGCATGGTGAGCAAGAAACGTAGCCAAATCGTTATGGTGAGGATTAAAACAGGAGTCCTTGAAGACGTACAAACCTTCTGTTGCAAATGTGGTGGATTGTGGCAGCAGTTAGGAGGGATGCTCCCCAGCGTGGCGGGCTGTGGCTTTGCCGGCTGCAAGGTGGTGTGAATCTGCCATGGGCTGCTGTAGAAAAACAGAAAAATAGTAGAGGCAGAGATTAGCAAAGTTTCATCAGTGCTGCAGGGGGTAGGCTAGGGGAGCTGCACAGGTAGCTTTGAGCATCCTCCCCTGGAGCTTCCTGCTCATGGAGGTGTTCGCCCTGGGGAGGGATGCTGCCTCTGCCTGGGGACACAGGGGAGGTTTGTACCCCCAGGCTCTCCCGGGATTTCTAGCACAGCCAGCCAGCGGTGGATATAGTTTGGTCTTTGTTCTTCCCAGATACTTTGGGGCAGGAGGCATCTGATGGCCAGACAGAGGTACCAAACGGCGGCTGTCACAGCTGCCCGAGTTTGATGTTGCTGCCCGGAGGCACCCAGCACCCTCCATCCACGTCACTGCAGTTTTGCTCCAGAGAGCAGCACCTCCTACCCACCACAACAGCACAAAAGCTGTTGCCTTTTGGTCTCTCTGCTTTTTCTTATGCTAGCTTCTGTTGTTGACTCTTGGCTCTGGATTTATTTTGCTTGACAGGAACAGGGTTTCTTCTGTGCTTCTTTATGGTCTGACTAAGACAGGGTGTGCCTCCAGTAGGCAGCACTGTACCAGCAGCCCTCTGGGAGGGGAGTCCGGGGGGAAGACTCAGATTACTGCATTTTCAAAATAAAGTTGACCTTTAAAACCCAATAGAGCATCCAGGACAAATAAACACTTGGAGCTGGTGGCTTTTGGGGCTCCTAAGTCAGCCTGTTCAGTACTGCCAGGGGTATTGCTGTGTTCATAAAGAGAGCTCTGACTCCTCCTAGGATGCTGTGAAAGTGGCCAGGCTGAGCGAGTGCGTTGGCAGGGCCCGACTGCAGAACCAAAAGGACTGACTTAGGAGGATGCCCAGCTCAAAAATGCTTGGAGTTAACTTGTACTGGAGATGCACAGCAAAAGAGCTGGAGAAAGGCCTGCTAGTGGGATAACTACTCCATTCCTCCATCAGTGCAGACCTTCAGTAGATTTTGTTTGGTTGGTTGTTTTCCTATCTTGTCTTTAAATACTGCCAGGGGTAGAGCTCCTAGCATTTCTGTTTCCTTACCCGGTAGAGCTCAAAATGAAGGAATCTCATTTTTTCTGTCAGCTTGATCTTCCTAAACCAAGATTTCTGAACCTCTCACAAAAAGTACCTCTCATTTTAGGGCCTTTGGGGGGAAATCCACTGTCTCATAACGTTGCTCCAACGGTAACATCAAATGCATATATGAAAAAGTCAAGTGAGGAAGTCTTCTGGTTGTCTCTCGGTGCACTCCATGGTGCCCCCAAGAGCTGCTGCCATCCTTAGCATGCCTCCTTGCATCTGTTGGACATTTGGGTCTCCTTTTCCAACAGCTGACCAGTTTCCTTCTTTAAAGCTCAATCTTCTTCCAGGCAGCCAAGGAGGTATAGATTTGCAGCTGTCTTTAATTGCAGTGGAAGTAAACTGGGACCTTCGTGGGAGCTTTCTGCATGACGGCATGCAGAAAGTTGGTCTCATGAGTTCAAAATGTGCATGCAAAAACCCCCCTCCAAATTAGAGAATTAAATATCAATAGATCAAATAGCAGTAAGGAAAATATTTGTGTAATGCAGAAGGGTGAATAGGCTTGAATATATTTTAATTTTTCCCTGTATATACATACATTAGATATATATAGCTCCCTAATAAACCCTTCATTTGTTGCTGGCACAGAACGAGCCTTGCTGTGCCAGTTTAACCACCAAAACTCCAAGCGAGCTGTAGGAATAACACATCTCCCTGTGTGAGTGTGAGGGATCCAGCGAGACAGTGCTCTGTGCAGACCCCTTGGCAGCAGTGGGCAGCTGTGGTCAGAGAGGGCTTTACATAATCTCATTTTTCTGCCATGTTGTGGATTATTTTCCTTTCTAGGTATAAAATAAAGGTCAAATCATTACAGGGGATGTAGAAGGCAAATCTAAGCATTTTTGCTGTTTGCATGTGATGTTTCATTCCACGCAGTTACAGAGCTGGATGTTCAAGGGATAAAAAACCGCGGCAGCTCCTTTATATGATAACCAGCAGAAGACCGTCTGCTGGAAGCTCTTCTAAAGCAATGCAAAAATTGCCAGTAAATAGTTCTAGATAAACTTAGGTTAGCAAAAATGGTGGTCGTTACTGCCTATGAAGCCTCCTTGCAGTAATATGCTGCAGCGGTCCCAGCAGCAGTTCTGTACCCATTTCCAAGAAGAGCTGCATTACAGCAGTTCCTGTAGGACAAAAGCGTGTGCTAAAAGCCTTTTCTTTGGTTAGAAAGCACCTAGAACTGATAGTTTCTGAAGCATGAGCCTTTTCCTGCATGGAGCATCCCTTCATGATGATCCCACCTAAAAGCTCCTGCAGTGGTGCAGAGTGTACCCGATCCCTGTTTGCCATGGTGGGAAGTTCTGCCCCAGTTTCTGTACCAGTGGGAAACACTGCTCCGTGCTCCAGTTCTTGGTGTGTCAGGAAAGATGATGATGTTCCAGCCACAGTCACTCTTTCCCTGGTGGCTCAGATAAATGAGCCTGTCGCAACAACGCAACCGCCTAGAATATTTGTTTTCTTTTGTCACTTGGAATTCCCCTTCCACTTCTTTTTTGGCTGATGCTTGTGTTTGGGAGCAGCAGCCAGGGTTTCCAGGAGCCTCTCCTTGCAAGTGTTGGTGCCTCTCTGAGCTCAGCAGGTTCATGGGGCGGCGGCAGCTCTCCGATTGCTCGTAGCCCCGGATGCATCTGATCTAGCAAAGTGAGCTTGCTCCTTTGAAGTCCTTGTTTCATGCCAGGCCTCCAAGGACCTTCCCACCAGAGGTTTTGACTTCGTGTGTCTTCCCTCATCAATATTTAAAACCTGTCATTTCTAGTGCAGCGCAAATAAGATCCCGTTCTGGCTTACAAGCAGCTACATATAGCTTTACCTGCAGAGTTATATAAATGCAGTCCTAATTAATTGGTGCTCTCGCCTTGCATGAATAATAGATCTGGATAGTGTAAATATACACAGTAGTTTCAGGCTTGGAGAAATGTGGGAAGTGTGCATTCACAGTGGGAGAGGGAGGGCAGAAAACGGAGGGAAGGAGGCAAACTGAGATCTTTGACTTTTTTTTTTTTCTCCTTTCTACACACACTTTTCACATGCAGTTTTCAGCTGCATCTTGCTGAGCTCAATCCCTGCTTTAAGCAGGGTCCCCATCATCCTGGCGCTGCTCAGCAGCGGCATGAGTCATGATGGAGGGGAGATGGGGGCAGAGCTGGAGGCTTTGCCCACCGCAGTGCCAGGTCCTCTCCAGATGTTTGCCAGCTGCCAAAGCGGGGCCGTATGGGGAAGGCAGCTGAGCGGCTGCGCCGCTGCTGTTTCAGCCCCACTCTGCTGTGACGGCGGTGCAGTGTTCAGCTGAAGGTGCTCGTAATGCAACCGTGACAAATGACTTGCTTATAATGTGACCTGACAAAACCGCTGTTGAGCTGGAGGGGAGCGCTGTGCTCCTGGCCTCGATAAATGTATATATTGCATCCTGCTCACAGCCTCAGCCCGAAGAGCCCGGCTGCCGCGGGGCGCAGGGGTCCTTTAGATATCCAGGAGAGCATCAGGCCTGGCTTTGAAAAAACGCTCTGCCTGGGGGGCTCGATTCCCAACTCCCAGGGTTGAGCAGGCTTTTAGGTGTGGAGGAGGCTGATGGTTAGATGCTGCCTTGCAGGAGAGCAGCCAGAAGTAGAGCAAGCTCGCCAGGGCCGCTGGGCTCATGGAGCCCTGGAAGGATGGTGGTACACTGCTCCCTCCCTGGGAAAAATGCTTTTGTCCCCTTCCTTGGGGGGGCTGGCTTTGTTCACCTGCTGGATTGGAAATAAAGACCAATTGGGTGATTTTTATTAAAGAAATAGCTGTGGCATTCAGGGCCTCGCCTCCTGCCAGCCAAGCCCAGCCTACACAAGCATTATGTGCTTTATTCAGCAGCGTGCTATTTCAACTGAAAGAAACCACATTAAACCCCACCCCAAAACGAGTGTGACACACGCTGTCATTGGAAGCTCAGGGTAGCCTGTGTTCAACCTGTTATCCGTGCTCCTGAGTGCATGGGAGCAGTGACCCAGCACTGAAGCACTCAGATGAGGAGGTCAGGGAGTGCTAGAAATCCCATGTATTGCCGTACTGGTGCAGTTACTGTGTCCCGGTGGCCTATCCTCTGCAGTTTCTAGTATGGAGTCCAGACAACTACACACAGCCCTACGTGTGCGTTGCGCGCGGCAGGACAGGCGTACGCGCCGAGTAACACATGCATCCCCAGCTTACGTGGGCAGTGCGAGTGACTGCGCCTGGCGTGGGACACGCCGGAGTCTGGAGCTGGCAGGTTATTTCAGGTTTGATGCGATTTTCCTTCCCTGAGGCGAGTGGAACAGCAGTGATAAATATGGCTATAGGTGGCACTAAATCTGTGCTGCAGCTCGAACGTGAAGCTAGAGGAAATCATCAGAGCCCCCGTGCTGCGTGGCTGTGGATGTTACCCGTGGGTGAGGAGGCAGCAGCAAGACAGGCAGTGGCTCCTCCGTGTATGGAAATGTGGGGGTGTCTTTAAATGTTTGTTAAAACATCTGTATCTCTATCTGTAGACATATCTATCTTCATACGTATTCTCCCTATAAAGGTATCTATAGATAATCTGTCGAGAGAGGTAGAGATAGAGTAGGTATAGAATTGTACCTATAATAGATACCAATCTAATAGAGTAGATCTATCTATTAGATAGATATCTGTTATAAATATACATGAGATTGATCTATTGTATATCTATTCTAGAGATAGATCTATATAATATCTTTATATCTGTATAATAGATATCTGTTGTCAGTATATAAGCTAGATCTATTGTATTAGATATCTGTTCTAGAGATAAATCTATGTAATATCTATGGAATATATAATATCTCTATAGACAGATATCTAGAACAGGGTTAGGTATCTATATAGAAAATACAGATATTTGTTATAGAGATAGATCTATGTAGTATCTATATAATATCTCTTAGACATATCTAGAATAGGGTTAGATATTTATATAGAAAATACAGATATCTGTTATAGAGGTAGATTTATGTAATATCTATATAATATCTCTATAGACAGATACCTATATGGGAAATATCTATACAGATACCTGTCTGTAGAGAGATGCAGATTTCAGATCCCATCTGTATGTACAGCGCAGGTTTACTGCAGAGCAGCAGTTCGGCCCGGATGCATCTGTGTCTGCGGGCAGCTCAGCCAGCTCCTTGGGCAGAGCTGCCGTAGTCAGCTGCCGGCCCCAGCCCTCCACGTGATGGAGCGAACGTATGGCACTGCCAGCCCTGCCGCACCTGCCTTCCCACTGCAGCCTGCTCAGCCGCTCTCTGTCGGCAACAGGGGGAAAAAAAAGGGGAGAAAAAAGGACCAGCTTTATCGGCTTGATGCTTCGGGTCGCCTCCCTGTTAGCGCTGCGTGCGTGCTGCTGCAGCCAGCCCACGTGGAGCCATGGCAGGCTGCGCGCCCGCCAGCCAGTGCTGGCATGTCAGTGCCCTCTGCCGATGTGCTGCCCGCGGGGCTGCCTGCGCCCCGCTGCGTGCGGGCACCTGCTCCCCAGGGTGGGGGAGCGGCGCTTTGGGTAGCTGGAGGAGTTACGCCGGGTTAAAAGCGGGGGGGGTGGGGGCTGCGGGTGTCACCTGGGTGCCCTGGGCACCCTGGACGGCTCACAGCAGGCTCTAGGTTGTCATTGCCCTAAAAGGCCCTGGGTTGCTGTCAGCAAAGATGCTACAGGGCAGAGCAAGCAGGGATGTGACCCAGGAGGCAGAGGTGGCCTGAGGATGGCAAGGGAATCCCCCCAGCCTGCTCATTTTGTGTTTCAAAAAGGAAAAACCTTTAGGGTTTGGGTCTTCTGTGTTAGCTTCTGGTCTCAG
This sequence comes from Falco naumanni, assembly GCF_017639655.2. Taxonomy (NCBI): domain Eukaryota; kingdom Metazoa; phylum Chordata; class Aves; order Falconiformes; family Falconidae; genus Falco; species Falco naumanni. The sequence continues at coordinate 24,327,575 of NC_054066.1, forward strand.
CAAACATCAAGAGGGATGAATTCCCCTGTGGGCAGGCAGTAGCTTCCCCAGCGCCCTCCCTCATCCTCACGGATGGGTTTGGGGCTGGGGTATGCGTTCCCCATAGGTGACGGGCTTGTGCAGTGCCTGCATGGCTGAGGCTTGGTTAACCCACTGGCCGCGTGCACCGCCAAGCGGGTACCGTGCGCTGCCCGCATGCCTTCATCTGCCAGTGGGAGAAGTGGGGTTGCACGCGTGGTCCCACCCTGGCTGGGAGGATGCTGGGGGTTCTCCATAGCCAGTGCCAGAAACTGGAGCGTGTGAGGTTGGGGTGGGATTGACGAGCCCCTCTACCACCCCTGTCTGCTGGCAAGGCACCTCCTCGGGTGGGTGGGAGCATTGTGGCTGGGCGAGGTGGCTCCCCGAAAATGGTGACAAAAAGGACTTTGAGCCTCTCGGGGAGAGGAGGGGGGGTGTTGACCTGTGCCTCCTGCCCCCACAGCAGCAGAGGCGGGAGAAGGAGCTGCGGAAGCAGCAGGAGCGGGAGCAGCGGCGGCACTATGAGGAACAGATGCGGCGGGAGGAGGAGCGGCGGCGCGCGGAGCATGAGCAGGTAACCCAGCGGGAATGGAACAATAGCCTTCGGTGCAGATTCCTCTTCCTCTAATCAGAGATTTTCTTGTAAGCACTCATTTTTTTTTGCTACTTGAGAGCAAATTGCTTAATTGTTAACGCTGCGTGTCGCTTTCCACTGCTGTCACTTACTTCCATGTGGATCCACTTGCTGGCCTGCAGGTGTAGAGACACTTGACACAGGTTTTTCCCACCCACTTGTTCCTGGGGTGGGATCCTGTGGTGTTTCCAGTTAACGTTTGCTGTTTCCCATTGGTTTTCACTCTTTACCCTTGGAGGTCCCCTGTGGAGTGGTGGACACCCTGGGCTCTTTGGGCAGGGACGGAGGGGGCTGTTTGACCAGTGCCAGCTCTCGGGTGGGGTCGATGCGGGTGCCCACCTCATTCTCCTTCCTCCTGGGACATACTGGCTCTTTTACCTTCTCTCTCTTTTTCCTTTGATCCTTGCTGCCCATGCCTCCAGGAGTACATCAGGCGACAGTTAGAGGAGGAGCAGAGACAGTTAGAGATCCTGCAGCAGCAGTTGTTGCAGGAGCAAGCGCTACTTCTGGTAAATGGGAGGCCCCGGCCACGCTTGCTGCTTTCTGCCCGTGTCGCGTCCGCATGCACCCACGTGCACCCACGTCCCCGAGTGCCTCCTGCCATGCCGAGACGTGGGGGACACACTGTCATCGCCGGACCTGGAGCCTCCTGTCCCGCTCCGTGGCCGCCAGCATGCCTCGATTCCCCCGCCGCCGCTTCGGGCTGGGTCCGCTCGCGGTGCACGGCTCCTCGTTGCATCCCTCCCAAAGCACCCTCGGCATGCTTGTTGCCTTCGCGAGAGGAGCAGCCCTGTTCGTTGCTGCGTAGTTTTAAGGCTGTTTGCAGCATGTTGGAGCGTGGTCAAGGTGTTGCATGCCTGCACCCGGCAAACCCACTCTGCCACGCGGGTTTTCATATTTTGAGTGAAGGCTTTCATTTTAATTTCCTTGCAGAAACACTGTATGTTTCCCTCTTGTGCTGTTTGCATTCTAGATGTCCTCTTTTTTTTATTTAACTTGGTTTTGAGTTATGCTTTTTAATGCTGATAGCTGTTACTCTCACTGCGTTTTCTTTTAATCTGCAAGGATTATTCCTTTTTGCCCTTGCTGTTAATTTTATTTAGGGAAAAGAAAAACCCTCACGCAAGCCCTTGCCTTTTAAAAAGGCCCTTTCAGAATGATTTACTCATTAAACCTCGTAGAGCCGTAGGGATGCAGAAAGATCATAGAGCTGGCTCTGCTGTGTGGCTCTTCCCACCAACAGTGAATTGGTCCTACAGAGGAGTTGGCCTCAGCTGGGTTTTGTCTGACCCAGTGATGTTTGGCACCTCGTTGGATTGATCCTTCGTTCTTCCCAGCCAGAAAAATCTGGGCAAAGTCCATGGCAGCTCCTAAGTGGACATCAGCCCTCGGGGGGTTTGCAGGGTCTCTGGGGCGAGGCAGCGCTAACACCCCCCGTTCCCAGCAGACAGGGCTGTTCGCCGGCTGCAAAGTGTTGATGCCGGGGTCCCGGCTCTGAATCTGTTGGCTCTGTCCTCCCAGCGGTCTCTCCTCTGGGATGCTTTACAGCTCAGTCCCCAAAGTCTTCCAAATCGATGAGCTTTGCCAGAAAACGGCTTTTCAGATGTTCAGGCCCCATTTTCCACCCAAACAGATAAGTCTGCAGTTTGCAGCCCTGCGTTTGCAGCCTGGCCGGGCACCCGTGTCACACTGTTTTTTTCTGGGTAGGAGTATAAGCGCAAGCAGCTGGAGGAGCAGCGGCAAGCGGAGAGGCTGCAGAGGCAGCTCCAGCAGGAGCGGGACTACCTGGTGTCCCTGCAGCAGCAGCAGCAGCAGCAGCGGCAGGACCAGAGGCCGGCAGAGAAGAAACCCCTCTACCATTACAAAGAAGGGATAAATGCCAGCGAGAAACCGGCGTGGGCCAAGGAGGTAGGCGAGAGCAAGGAGCATGGTGGTGCTTGTCTGCATCCGCAGAGCTGGGCGCACGGTTCGGTCTGAAACACATCGAGCAGATTGCGCTCTGCTGGGTTGGCTTCCAGCAGATGCCATTAGCTGTGCTGGAAACACTCCCAGTTCAGTGCAATGCGTGTGCATCTACATGTACGTTTGAGCAAGCGAAGAGAGTGGAGGAAGGAGGTTTTTCCATGAGGGCAGCCAAGGAGGAGGATGGATCCCTCCTGGAGGGGTTCAGCCGTAGCTGGGGACTTGTGGATGTGCCAGGAGCTCCTGGTGCTCCTTCCTGGTGTGTCCGCAAATCTGCTGGGGGTAGGGGTGAATGCAGAGGGTGGTTGTAGCAGGGTTCCTTGCTGAGCACTAATTCAGTTCCCCATAGTCAAACAGGTCTTGGACAGCTTTTCTTCCCATGCTCAGGGCCGTATCTCTTGACATTGCTCTTTCATGATTTTCAGGCAGGTGAGCCACATCACCAATTTTCTGGTTCTCTCCAGCAAAAAGAGGGAATTGTTGTAACAGTTGTGAGATCTTGAATATTAATTATTGCCTGGCTGAATAGTCTTGACTAGATGAAGACATGCATTGTCTGCAGTGTAGTTTCAGGATCACGTGCAACTCTTTCTCCTTTATCTCTTTGTGGTAGCTCCAGTAAGACTGGTGCCCACTCTCGCTATTAATTTTTCTAAAGCTCTTTGTGTTTAATAGGTTTCATTTTGTAACCCTGCTCCTGGGCAGAAAGATCTTTTGATAACTTGTCTATTCTTTCTACTAAGCAGGGTCACTGCCTTGCTGCCAAATGTCTGGCACCCTTTAGTTCTGGCAGAGATGCGACGTGCATCCAACACATAGCTGTCTCCTGGTCTTTCCTTTCGACAGCCTTCAGCTGCATCCGCAGTATGTGCAAACATCAAATGCTCAAAAAATTCAATCAGCAAAGGCCAATAATACGATCAAATCTTAGCCTTCCAGTGTCAAAAACCCTTCTCACCTCTTTATACCCCCTTGGGTTTCTCCTTTGTTCCCTTCCAATTTATTCTTAAGAGTCTTTCGGTGGCAATGCACCAGACGACCTATTTTCATGGAGCTGCAGTGTCGTTCTCCAGCCCTTCCAGTGGAAGAAGAGGTTTGGTAAGTGGGTCTGTGGATGAGACGTTCCAGATGTGCTGAGCCACCTCTGGCAGGAGAGGCTTCCACCTGGGTGGTGCCCCTGCAGCTTTGTGCAGAACTGGGTCTCTTGTCCGTCTGCAGAAGTGTTGAGACTAGGTAGCAGGCAGGAAAAAGGGAGTAAACTCTGTCTTTCATTGCCTGCTTCTAAATAAATCCTCTAGAATGTTGGTAAAGTACCTCTGGCACAGTCTTCAAAACTATAACAAAGATACATGAAAAGGAATCTTTTTCTTTATCTGAGGTAAAGGAGAAAAGTGCTGGATTTAGCTTTGCATTTCAAACACAAAGGCTCATTTCTTCTATCCCGTGGGGGAGGCATCTTTTTTTTTGATGCCACCAACTGGAAGCGGGGTGTTGGGAACTGTGCAGTGTGAATAAGAGCAGCAGAATGTGGCCTCGTAACCTTTGCTGATATCATAAGGAAGATGAGGTTTTCTGTTGTTGGGGAACATCTCCAGCTTCCACCAATTAGCCCTCCAAACCATTTGGTCTTTACCTGTGTCACTCTGTCTGGTTTCTCATTAAATGCTCGAAGCAGCGACTGTGGCATCTTTCTGCTCTCGGGAGCAGTAGTTTGATGGACTGCCTTGACACAACACCCTCAGGAATTTCCCAAAACTACTCCTCTTGCCTCCATCCACTGTTTTATCTACTGTGTAGTCCCACTTTTAGCACAATTCAACTATTTTGCTGTGTATATCGAAGTACAATCCATGCTGGCTATACAGATAGATTTGCGCTCCGTGGTTCTTGCTATATTTTCCATACCCAACCCATGCACGCTAATTTAACATGAATATTGAGTCTTTGTTTTCCTTTGGAAACAAAGAAAAAAATAAGTCTGATGCTCAGCCAACAATTTCTGGAGGCTCTACAGAGTTTATTGGGGTATTTCCCGAGTATTTTGCATGATACCCTATACCGTCCTTGGTTTTATGCTCTTTGGTCTCAAGTCTTTTCTCTCAGGAGCTTGATCGCCACAGCACCCATGCTGTGCCCCTCTCTGTTTTTCATGCCTCTCCTTTATGCAATTATTTTTCCACCTCACTTGTCTCCCCGTGGTGGCTTCCAGCCCCTGCACACGTGGGGTGAAGCATACGCGTGAGGCTGTGGCACTGGAAGCAGTAGTACCATAACTAGCAGCTCGCTGTTACTGACTCTTCTGTTGCGGACCTGTATCTGCTGAAGAAAACGATGCAGATAGCCTGGTCTGACTTCTCAGTGACAAAGCAGCTTGGTCAGCTGAAGGACGGGTTTGGGCAGGTAGATGCCATACATGACCATGTATAACAGAGGGGACAGGTTTAATCGGACGTTTTCCATACCATAGCCGGGCCCTGCAGTGCTTTCCCGCAGCTCAGAGCTTCCCCGGGGCTCAGGACTTGGCTGTGCGTCACGAGCCGCGCTGTTCTCTGCAGCAGCCAGCGCACACATCAGCTTCTCCTTCAGACCCCGTGGCTTTTATCCTTCTCTTGCTTTGAAGTGATGTATTAAAACATTAGCGGCCTTCCACTGGGACCTGCACAGAAGCTGCTAAGGATGTTTCCTGTTTGAGGGGAGTCTTGAGTTCAATTAGAGATGGCTTGAACTGGAGCGGTGATGAATTCCTGCAGGCTTTTGCTGCTTTCCCCTCCTCTCTTTGCCTAATGGTGGAGTTAGTAAGGCTCCACAAAGAACAGCTGGAGAGTCCCAAGAGCATCCTTTACTGCGCTGGTGCAACGCAGTGCTAGCAAGGAGATGCTGGTGGTGAGAAACCAAGCGCCTTCCTCCTTCCCAGTACACAGACATCCTCGTTTCATCACTCTCCTGCCCTCTCCTCCACGCAAGCTTTGAAGTCCTCCATAATTAGCTGCACATTAGGGTTTGGCAGCGTGCCGGAGAGTGCCTGCAAACAGCCGGAGGACTTGGCGGCAGCACTGTCTCTGCCTGCTGCCGTTCATGCCAGGGTTTGGCTGATACGGAGATGTAGTGGACCAGGCCGGTGACCCAGCACTCGTGCTGCTGCTCCCTTGTTCAGGGAGAGTTCTCCTTCCCTTCCTTGCAGGATGCTCCCGGGGGCATCACTAAACTGAGCTCTGCACAGCCTCTGCTAGCCAGTGGGCAGCACCTGCGGAGGGTGTGGTGACCTCTTAGGATGCAGCGGTGGCCCACGTAGTCCCTCATGAACTAGAAAGAGTCCATGACACAGATCTCTTACCTAAATTTTACTCAGACTTCAGCTCAGTATCTGAAAGAGGAAGACGATTCATTTTTGTTAACGTAATGGCTCTCGTGTTTTATGAGTATTTATTTACTTAAACAAGAGCTGTGGTTCTTTCCAAGCAAACCTGTTTTAAAGATTGCCTTTCAACGTGCCGTTGTCCGTGGCAGAGTCAAGACACGCTAAGGGTATTTAACACGTTAATGATACGTAAATGAAAATATACGTCAGATCTCGAGGTATCAAAAATTCTGCATAGTGTATGCTGCATGAATACCAATGCATACAGCCTAACTGCAGGAGCACCCAGACTGCACATATGTCTGGATTAGCTGAAACCACGGTATTTCGATCAAGGGTAGCTGAAAGCAGTGGGCTTTGGGTTTGTTTCTCTATCAGTAATAGAGACTTTTCCCCCTCCGTACATGACAAGGTGCCAGCCTCACTAAATCTAGATCAAAGCCAGCCATTTTCTGGCTGCCATGTTTACTCTTTTATTCAGATCAAACAAAAGCACTCCTCGCGGTGCTTATAGGAGTGGAGGAGAAGGATCTTGCTTAAAGATACATTTGAGAAGAAGCAAGGGCTTCTCGGGAGTCGTATTCTAGAAAGGCATGTTGCCTTTTCTTTATTTTTCCATTTCATATTCAGAAATTAATTACACACATAAACACAAATAGTCCTTTTGGTTCTTTAAAAGGCATTTATTGCACAGTCTGCCAGGTAGCTTGGATTCCGTGATCATACAAACCCCATGATATACCTAAAAAGAAGAGAGCTTCCTCTCTCGCTCGCTCCCTCTCTCTCTCTCTCTCTCTCTATATATATATATATATATGTATACATGCCTTTGTTTTCAACTGGAAATGGCTTTTTGTGGGGCGTTCACCCTCCCCCTCTCCCCGCAGGTGGAGGAGCGCTCCCGGCTCAATCGGCAGAGCTCGCCGGCCATGCCCCACAAGGTGGCCAACAGGATTTCTGACCCCAACTTGCCTCCTCGGTCAGAGTCTTTCAGCATCAGCGGTGTGCAGCCAGCCCGGACCCCTCCTCTGCTCCGACCCGTGGACCCGCAGGTAATGGTCCTTCCCCGGCAGGCTCACCTACCGGAGCCAGGATGCTGGGGTGCTGGTAAGGCAACAAGGAAAAGAGCAGATTAAAGGGAAATAGCGTCTTGCTCCCTGGTTTCTCAGCCTTAAGCATATTCGTGAGTAAGAGCAGCATCTACATTCATGAGCGGATTCCTCTTGTCACCTCCATGTGTCAGAAACATCACGCTGGTTTATACCTTCCTTTGAAGCATCGCATACTAGTTACTGCCAGAAACAAGCTAGAGGACCAAGAGGAACTGCTGGTCTGGTCCAGTGCAGCAGTTGCTCTGTTCCTCTTTGGATCTGGTTTGTGTAAAGGACTGAAACCACGGCGCCTGGTACAAAAGACCCAGGATGCTCTGATGCTGAGGATCATCAGAAAGAGGTTTTGCTTTCTTTGCAGCTTTAATTCAAGGTTTTGTTTTGGTTTTCCATTGAGTTGACATCAGTCACAAACACATCTGGAGAGGGCATAGATCACCATGACCGTCACAGAGGAGGGGCATCGTTATTTTAAAAGTTCTTCTCAGCCGTGAGGTCTGTAAGTAAATACTCTGCCACCGAAAGCTGTAGGAATGTCGGTGCTGGCTCTGGTCCAGCCCCTGCAATTGCTTCCGCAGATCCACAGGCTCCAGCAGGGATTTCAGAGGGGAGTGCAAAGCCTTTGCTCCCAGTCCAGCTGGGCTTTCTATGGGAAAATGGCCCAAATAAATGCCACCGATGTGTGGCACGTGCATCTGTAGGACAGCAGTACAATGCCAGCTTTAAATAAAACACGTGCAGGAAAGCCCTTCAACATACAGCTCTGGTTTTTGCCCACTGTGCGTGGTGTCTCTATATATTGGGAAGTAGATGAAGCCCCACTTCACTGTAATCTCTGATGGACCAAGTATTTTTCAGTGTCCTTTTTAGCAACCTCCGTCATCGACAACTACAAAGACTTTCGTTTGACAGTGAAATACTAATGAAAAAATCGCTTGAAGCCCAGAGACCCATGTAAATGCATGCATGTGTACACATATATGCATGATTCGTGCACATGCATACATAGACGTGTATGTAGAAATGTCAAATAAAACTTACAGCCCTTCCGTATAAAGGAGTGCAGCTTCACAGGGTCCTTGGAAGAAGCTCTGATTTCACAGAGTAACTTACTGAATTTCCGAGATGTCCCAAAACAGAAAGTCAGTATTCCTTTCACTCGTAAACTTTAGATCTGTAGGGCTGATCCATGGCATAGGGGCTACCTAGACCTGTAGAAACTCATGCCTCAAGATATTTTTTTAAGCCATCTATGCCTCAGAATTCCTGACAATTTTTTTTTATTATTTATTATGGTTTCCTTATTTTTTTCATTTTTAACAGGGAAAATCCATGCCAAACCTCATTAGCACAGCCATAGAGGTGCAGGCGTGGGAGCTGGAAGCGCGGCCAGTGTCAGGCAGCACCTGGGGCGGGCACAGTGCGTGCGGGGCTGGCAGAGGGAGCAGCCTGCCCCGCCGGGGTGGTACCCGCAGGATGCCGGGGTGGTACCTGCAGGATGCTGGGGTGGTACCCGCAGGACGGCGCGGGGCTGGCATACGAGCTGTGTCACCCTGTGCACGCAGGAGCAGTCAGCACTGGAGCATGACGTTGCCTGATTTTAAAAGGCTGAGCTGCGCGAGCGTGATTTTTCCTAGACATTGTGTTGAAGCGATGTAAGTCAGAAGTTCCTGAAACCAAGGCAGTGCTGATCAAAAAACCGGAGGGGGCTTTTTAGTGCATCCAAAGTGCTAACCAAATTTAAAAAAAAAAAAAAAAATCAAAATTTAATATTTTTTTTATTATTCCTTTTTTTTTTTTTCTTTTTTTCATTTTGTACTGATAGTTCTGTTTTGACTTGGTGCTTAGATTCCACATCTGGTCACTGTGAAATCCCAAGGAAGCTCCTTGTCTGGGTCTCAGTCACTGCATGAACAGCCTGCAAAGGGACTGGCTGGGTTTCAGGAGGCTCTGACGGTGACCTCTCACCGCACTGAGATGCCAAGGCAGAACTCGGACCCCACCTCAGAAAACCCTCCTCTGCCCCCTCGCATTGAAAAGTTTGACCGAAGTTCTTGGTTACGGCAGGAGGAAGACATTCCACCAAAGGTAACACTATCGCTCCTCACTTTCAGCACGTCAAAGAGGCAATCCCAGAGCTAAGCCCCTGCAGGATGGTGCTGCGCTCAGCACCTCCCGCAAAGCAGAGTGGGCAGGACCGAGCCCATCCCCGTGGCTCCACGGCGGGTACCCACCTGCCCAGGGGCTGCGTTTCCCAAGGCAGGTTGTGCGCAAGATGCTGGGAGCTGCTCTCGGGTGCACAGACAGCGCTGCAGAATAGCCTTGCCCTCCAGCAGAGAAGGTTCTCGAGCCCAGACAGTGGCCAAAATAAATTAATATCTCCTTTCCCCAGGATAAAAAACAACCTTCTGTTCAAATAGAATTATAGGAACATAAGATTTGTCATATTCAATAAGAGAGGTCCTTTTTAGTCCGGTACCGTGCCTCCAGTTGAAATCAATATTTGATGGAAGACTTGTAAGGGCTCCAGAAGCTTTATACATTCATTGACATTTTGGCAGCGTCTGGCAGTACCTCTTTAATTAAGACTCTTCTGGACCAGTATTTCGATTGCGTTGTTTATACACCTTCATTTGGGAAGAATTATCACTTGGCCATTAAAGTCCCCCTTACAGCGAATCGGTGCTCAGCCTGGGAGGATTTTTGCAGAGAATAAATGATTACAAATTGATTAGTGACAGTGAGGCAGTATTTGGCCCTGATTGAGAGGCAGTTTTTCTATGTGTTAACAAAGTAAGTGACTTGCCTTCTCAAGAGCAAAATAGCAGCTACCAGGTAAGCTTGCCTCCTGTGCGAGGCATCTGTGGTGGCCTCTCACATGGGTGAATAATGCCCCTATTTCTGCTACCACCAAGCAAGAGGAGACATTGCTGCTCACCTACAAGGGAAAAGAAGCCAACAGCTCCTGGAGCTGTTCATGTGCTTTGCTCTTCAGTAGTGCGGGAGGGCGGCTGCCTGGCTGTAACCTAATTTTGAAAAAACCCTTGCAATGTAACGTTGGGTTTTGCCTTGAGTCCTTTGAGAAGGGCATCTCGTAACAGCAGTGATGCACTATGCAGTGAGACCACAGCACCTGCTCCTTGGGAAAAAGCTGTTTTCCAGCACCGTGGGGTATTTTCCCCCTTGGCTGAGGGAACGCGAGCTGTGGAAGGGGTCGCCACCAGATCGCATTTAAGCCTGTCGTGTAATACCCATGAGGAGTCTGACTTTGCGTTTTAGTGCCCGAAGTGGGTTGGATGTGTTTGTAAGCAGGAGCTAAAGGACTGCCCCGTGAGGCAGGGCCAGCTGTCTCTGTGGTCCGGGGTCTTGTTTCTGCCAGTGCTTATGGCTGGATGCTTCAGAGGAAGGTAAAAAAACTCCCCAAGTCCTGACTGCAGAGTACCCTGCCTGGAGGTGAGATGGCTTTTTAATGAGACAAGCTGTGGCTAGCGATGCCGCAGGGTATAAAGCTCACTCGCTCTCTAAATCTTTTCATCTTGCCTAACAGAACTGTGTGTTTATTCTCAAAAAAAACCAACAAAGCCTAATCATTTTTTCACTAATCCCGCCGAGCCCTTGGCCGCTCTGTTACCTGGTGCAAGGTATTGCATGGTGAGTATCGTCGTGCCTCTCCACATCAGCCTGCGCTGCCAGGGGGTGAGACCACCGCACCTGCAGCCACGCAGCGATGCCTGTGCTCCCACGGGATGGGGCTCCAGGGTTACCTGCCATGGTTGGCTTTGGGTTTCTGCTGGTGGCAGTGGTGGGGAGCCATCCGAAGCAGCAGCATCTGAAGCTTAATGACAGTCATAGTGTTTAATGCGAGTGTCAGGTGGATGGGTCTGGATCTTTCCACTGTCAACGCTCTTGTGTGCCCACCTTGACCACAGTCAGCACCACCTCCCTGCTGGCAGCCTTATATCCAAACTAGAGATGCTAAAAACTCCACCTTGGCTGCTGAAATGGCACTTGAGTCTGAATTTTATTTGAAAAATTACATGTCTGGGTTTTGTTAGATCTAAATTATATGTATGTTTGCGTGTGTATGCATACATTCAGTTTTGGAAAAGTAAATGTCCTGCCTGATGGTAGCGGGGCTGCGCTGGGTGTTGCTCGGGGCTGCTCTGCCGGGAGCATCCCTGAATGCACCTTTGCAGCTCGTTTCTGTCTCGCATTTGGACGATTCCTGCTAAAAGCCAAGAGCGTTGTGGTTTATAATTGCTATAAACATTGCCCATCTCTCAGTGGGAAATCAATTGGAAATCCAGTCTTAAGGCAGTGCTGGAAGGTGATCTCTCAGATGGGCGAACGGCCGGCTGATGTGGTGGAGCAGACTGGGTGACGGCAACAGTCTCCTTGGTTTTTTTCCAGGTGCCTCAACGAACCACTTCCATATCCCCTGCTCTGGCGAGGAAGAACTCCCCGGGCAATGGCAGCGCCCTGGGGCCCCGGCTGGGCTCCCAGCCCATTCGGGCAAGGTACGGACACTGAGGGGGATGGGCAGGAGCGATCCCGGTGCGCTACCGCCTGCACGCCTCCCAGCATCGCCCAGCTGGGGAGCCCCAGCATGGGCTGGAGTTTAGCCCTGCTTTAGCTGGCTGGTGGAACCACCAGCTTTGCAATGCTTCTCTTGTCGCTGGGGTGAACTTTTGCACCTCTTAGTACTTTGTACCAAGGGCTGTGAGTGCTTGGATCCCTGGAGGTTTTGCTCCCTGGGCTGGATACCTTCCTGGGCATTGCAGGGTTTGGAGGTGGATAGTGTCTCCTGCTGTGGGGCCAAACGGGAATTTGGGTGCTCCCTTTAGCGGAATTAGGTTCTGGTTCTCCCATCGTCACCCCTTGCATGTAAGGGCACCCACGTAAGCCAGCGGGGAGATCTCAGTGATGCATACCATACATTTCCTATGCATCAGAGCAGCTTTTCACAGATAAGGACCAAGGAATGTGCTGGGAGACAGACACTGTGGTACAGCTTGGTGAGATCTTCCTTAGATGTAGATCAAGGATTAAATTCCTTTTGGCTTCCTAGGACTAAGGCCTTTAGCTTAGCCAGATCCAGCTCTCCAGCAGGGCGCAGGGTGTGCTTATAGCACCCCGAGGGAGGACGCTGCACCACAGCAGCGGCCCGATCCTGCCATGTCGGAGCTATGCCTGGGCATGCTTAAAACAAGCAGGGAAGCTGACGGGCTTTGCTCAGAGCTGGATGGAAGAAAACAGGGCTTAGTCATGCGAGAGCTTGTGGCTGGTTTGCAGAGCATCATGAGCAAATCTAGACCTCAGACAGGCAACTCTCGGGGTTCCACATAGCCTTGTGTGATGGAGCTCCTCGGTTTCTTCTTCCTGCCTTGTCCTTTCAGGATGAGGTCAAAAAGCAAAGGCTGGGATGTTCATAGCCATGTGCTGTCACCAGTTTCAGCATATGCCTGCCTTTCCAGCTCAGTTCCCCAGCCGTACATCAGCAAATTCACTCACAGTGGGCAGCAGCTTAGAGTAGCTGGCAGGGGTAGCAGGAGGACAAGTAGTTGTTGTTGTTGTTGTTGGTTTTTTTAATTAGAGGGGAAAAAAATTGTATCGTGCTTTGTTCTTTATTGCTCAAGGCTGAAGCATTTTGAATCCTTGAAAACATTGTTCTTTTAATTAGCTGTTGCTTGAAGGACAACTTAAAATGCAGGGGGATATTGGACTGCGTAGTCCTAGTAAGGGATGGTACAGAAAGTAAAAAGGGTAATGGGAGTCTGGGGTTCAAGGTGAAGGTTGCCCAGTGTTTCCTGCAGCCTCCGGGTCCCAGTCTTGGCCAGTACAGGTAAATACATAAATTGCCAGTTTTCAAGTACATTTCATGAGTTAATTTAGCTAAGGACATGTCAGCCGTACAACACAAGATGGAGGCCTTCAGTTTAATGAAAATCGGAGATGATTAGGATGCTCCCATATCCATTAAATTTAAGCGTTCAGTGAAATGATTTTATATTTTGTTTCTCTCACAGTAATGTAACATTTCTCCAGTTTTCCTGTTTAACCATCTCCCCTGTTGGTTCTTGATTCCCCCCCATGCATAAATTGGAATATTATAAAAATACGCTCGCTTTTATTTGTGACCCCGTCGTACCAAACGGGGGGATATATTTCCTTGCACGCAGAAAGCCACTGTCTCGCTCCCATCATTTCACTACCCACCTGTGTCAGTAACAGTAGGCAGGGATTTTACATCATGCCCATGCTAGGCAGTGTCCGGATGGTTCTGCCAGCGAGCCTGTTATGCCAATGGGCCTTTGCACAGTTTGCACCATCGTGGTGGTTCTGAGGGATGCACCATACGTACCCCGCAGACCTTGCACTTCATGTGCCCGGCCTCCGACTGCAACTGCATTATGTCATGTGGCACTAATACCGCATCAGCTTTAAGTACGCAATGTCCTAATTGAACTTGAGCGAGAAAGCTTTCTATACATTTTTAACAGGACTTTGAATAATAAGATCAATTAACAGAAGTATTGTATAAAGCCAAATTGGATAACTCTGCGTGAACATGTCTTCTGATGTCATTTCAGTGCCAAATAAGAATTAATTTCCTAAAAGCATCTGATACCCAGAGAGATATTAGTCATTCTTTGCGTATCGAGGATGCTTTTTATTCTAGATTTATGCATGTTCACAAGGGTGAGAGAACTCAAGGAAGAAAAGTGGATATCTGATGCAAGTTTGAAGAGAAGCCATAAAAATTGGGAAGTGTGAATAAGTGGTAAAAGTGATCTGCAGCCTTCTTGCAAACCTGAGCTCCTTTCTTCACTGAAATACTTCTCTAACTGCTATTAGCAAATTCCTGCTTTTATGATGAATATTGGTGGTTAATTAGGTAACGCCAGCATTGCGCGTCTACAGGCTGAAAGGGAGTTCTGAGCAAATAATCTTTTAATGTTTTGCCTAGTTTGCCAAAGTAAGCAGTAGTTTCTCTAGCACATTTTTCATCGTGGTTGTGATGCGATGTTCAGTGTCTAACCCTGCATCATCCATCAGTGGGGCTTGCAGGCTCAATAGCTTCAGAAGAGAGGACCTCAGCCCTGTCTTCTCCAGCAGGGGAGGTGTCCCCTCACCCTTGCAACTGTCCCTGCCACTGTGGGAAGAGGTCTGAAGCCCCAGAGGTGTGTGTGACACAGGCTGACGGTGACCCTGTTTTGTGCTCCCGCAGCAACCCGGACCTGAGGAGGACGGAGCCCATTGTGGAGAGCCCGCTGCAGAGGACCAGCAGTGGCAGCTCCTCCAGCTCCAGCACTCCCAGCTCCCAGCCCAGCTCCCAGGGCGGCTCCCAGCCCGGCTCCCAAGCTGGCTCCAGCGAGCGCAACCGAGTCAGAGGTGAGATTCTGGAAAATATCCCCTAGCACCAGGCACGCTTCCTCAGGCTTGCTTGGTAAGCAGGCGGGGCAAGAGGTCTGTGATCTGTTTTTTAAAAAATTTAAAAGAATCAAAGGATTCATCATTTCTGGTGTATTTCTGTGACCAGCCGGCCTCCTTGCAAACAGAGATGCCGACATTCCTTTTGCCTGGACGTGGATGTAGGATGCTCCCAGGGCATCATGTGCTGCTCCAGCGCTTGGCATCACAGTGCCAAGGAGCTGGTACGGAAGGAGGTGGGGATTATGCTCTAGGGTGAACAAAAAAAATACCACTGTGCTGCCTGTCATCATCAACCCAAGCTCGCTTCTTCTACGATGGTTTCTTTGGGAGTGATTTTCACTTTTGGTGGGTATATAATACTATTTTTGGAGCTTTGTCTTTGTGCAAAGCCTGAGATGGGAGCGGAAGAGTGAATTAGCCCCTAAGAAGTTTTCTCTTAAAATGCTTTTGCCAGGCAGCCGTGCTGACACTGGGTTTATGTTCCTAGCCGAATTGTTTCCTCTCATCCTAAAGCCACTCTGAAAGATGCTCCATTCCCCATTTAATAGCAGTAGGAGTTGCTAAAGCACATACAACCAATCCATCTGCATTTCTGGCGCAGCCTCGCAGTGTAAATCCCCAGGGCTGAAGCACATTAAAACAAATGTTGCCTCCATGCTTTGAATTTTTTATGGCTTGGCCGTAAGATGACGTGTCTGTTGTTGAAATCATCGCTCCAGGTAGACAATAAAAGGGGTTTATCACCAGTTGTCCTTTTCGGTATAGTTTTGTTTTTACTAATGAGGAAGCCTGTGACAAATAATGTCCTAGCAATGTCAGATGCTGCAGAGCTTTTAATTTATCACACGCCCTGCTCTTTAGCAAAGTGAATTTGTTTCTTGAGTAGAAAAAAGGGCAGTAACGCTGCGAGAGGGCGGCTGTCAGTGGGGGCCGGGCTGGATTGTGGCTTCTGTTGCTGTATTGATGGAGACTTGTTGCAGTGACAGTCAAGCACAGAGGAGCAGGAGGGCTTTTCGAGACAACAGAAGGAAAATGATGATGAAACCCCCGCGCCCACCTGTCCCAGGCGACAGGATGGAGCGACAGCTTTCAGCATTTTAATTCCCACTCTCTCCGCTTGCCTTTTGCCCAGGGAACGCCAAGCCCGAAGGGTCCCCTGTGCTCTCCCATGAGCCCGCCAAGGTAAAGCAGGAAGACAACAGGGACGTGACGCGACCAAGCCGACCCGCTGTGAGTCTTAAATTATTTCCCAGGGGAATGTTGCCAGCCGGCTTGGCCATGTTTCCCTTCGGTGCGGTAGCACAGCCGCGGGGACCCCGAGAAAGCGGCTAAGTACTGTTGCTCCTCCAGCAGCGAGACTGCAGAGCAGCAGTACGGCGAGAGCCCGTGGGAGAACTGAATGCTTAAGAGAGTGCATGGGTTTTTATCAGGAGCCCAAGTCTAGGGGAAAGCGCTTAAGCCTGTGTTTTCACATGAAGCAGATGCTTAAGAGCTTTGCTAGCTTGGGCACGGTGGTTGCCGATGGCACATTGTTGTGTTCCGTGGTGCATGTCCCCCCGCAGCAGCCCAGCGGAGGGATGCTCTGCTCGGGAAGGCTGGGCGACCGGCCCCTGACAGCCTTCACAGCTTAAACCCAAACCCGGTAGCGGTCTCTGTACGCTCCCGCTTTTTTATTCTGAGCAAAATCTCATCCAAAATGTTTTCTCCATGTTTAATGCTGTTGACATTTGTATTTGAAAACTGCAGTGTTGGCCTAATAACAAAATGAATTTCCACTGCTGCTCTTTTTTAATGTGTATTAATGTTTTGTTGATGTTGTTTTTCTTCTCTACACTCCACAGCGTTGAGCTAACAATTCTAATTTTATTTCTAACCTGCTTGCCCTTCCTCTGGCTTTTTCCTGTCCCGATCTGTTTCCTCTGATGCTGATTATTCTTCCTTTACCCACAGAGCTATAAGAAAGCTATAGATGAGGTTAGTGATATCTTTTCTCAGTGGGTCATGCCTATGCAAGGTTGACGAGATAGCACTTAATGTCAAACCGGGTTTTCTTGGTGCTGACATTGAAAAAGGCGGCGATGCAATCTCGGGTCAGACGGGCGACCGAACGATTGCGTTGCAGCGTAGGGAGCGTGCCGGCGGGGAGGGGAGCAGCAGCACCGCTGTGTTCTGCTCAGCCGTGGGCTGCCTGAGACCCCCTGGCCGTGCCACTCGCGTGGCGGCCGTGGCGGGCAGCAGCCCAGTGTCCATACACGGAGCAAACGGTGCTGCCCTGTTCGGTGTGTTTGCAGGAGGAGCGAGAGCGGAGGTTGCTGGTGCCGGTGGAGGTGTTGCGGGCAGCCTGCACCGCTCACCGCATTCTGCTCGCAGCGACAGCCCCCGGCTGCCCGCTGATTTCAGTGGGGCCATCGAGCGCTGTTTGAAATGCGTTTTAACCTAAATTTGGATAAAGGCCTTGGCAAATAGAGGAAAACGGAGTGGTGGAACACCATGGGTAATTAATTCTCAGGGACCAGACCATCAGCTGCAAAGCCAGAGTCAGCAGAGCCGTCTCACATGTCAATGGGCGATGCTACTCTGTCCATCCTCTTAAAAAAATAAGAAACCTAAATTACACCTTTTTCACCATATGGTAATATTTTAAATGCACATGCATCTGGCAGCAGTGAATGTTTAAATGATTATGGGAAAAGACAAACACTCCTGATGTAGCATTTCACCTGCCTCACACGTGCATCGCTGTGCACACGCTGCCGATACTGGTGCCTGCGGGGCTGCAATGGGAAGCACCGCTGTTGGCAGCCTCTGCTGCAGCCTCTTTCCTCTAAAAATAGAAGATATGAAAGAAGGAGGGTGTGCCAGTTAGTTAACTTGTTCTCTTGGATAAAACATGAGCAAAGCATTTTGTTTAATGTGGTGCTTTGTTAAGAAAAAAGCACATAAATCAGTGTCTAAATAGAGGCAGCGTGTGTGCTAAATTCAAGGTCAATGAGCTACGTGATTGTTGGAAACCAGTCTGATTCCAGCAAATATTAAATCTAAAGAAGTTTTTGTAATTAAAAGTAATTAAAGAGCACTGATACTGCTAACTTGCGTGTTATGTCACCCTTAGTAGTAATGTTTCAAATGTTCAAACACATGGAACTACAGAGCACTTTCTTTCTAGTTGTCAGATTGTTTTTGGTCCAAGAGCAACTCAGCGAAGCCATTTAATCCTACAAAGTGCTCGTTATTTAGAGAAAACGATAGCATCAAAGAATCAACCATCCCGAGGCCAAGCTATAACTAGGGAATATGACTTAACTGGTGATGCTGTCTGGGAGTGTTATTGCTGTTACAATTTCCAAATTAGTTATTAAAAACTATTTAAGCTGGGGTTGAAAACACTTGACCGTCTTCTAGTGACGACCAGAGAAGGCTGGTGGGGTGCCTTGAAGCATGTTAGAAATGGAAGGTGCAAACCAGAAGTAATTTTCACGGTCCATCCCTGTGATAGGGAAGGGTTCGGTCCTAGCCCCACGCTGCAGCAAGTCCAGCTGCAATTTTAAGACTCTTACACAGTCCTGAAGTCTTTTTTAAAGTTGAGAAGGCTCCAATCCAACTCCAAGGCAAGTGCTCAATGAAGAGCATATTTTATATACTCTTAAATGGAAAAAGCATTGTTAAGCTGTTGAAATTGTCATTGATTCTTATTTAGGAAAAAACGCAATCACATCATAGAAGCTGCTACAGCGCTAATTAAAATAATTAGTTGTCGTGACTGCAGATTTGACTGTATTTCAATCCCAAACGTGTTGGCATCAAAAATAAACTCTTGAAATACCACATTCTCTCTTTAATCATGATAAAGAGCCCTTCTTTAAAGGTACAGAGAGCATCTGGAGAGGGATATGTAATACGCATCACAGGTACCTGCTAGGAAGCAGGTATTGATCTTTTTCTTTTTTTTTAAAAAAAAGCTTTTTTTGGTATACCAACATTTATGGGTCTGGTGCAAAGTGCTCTGACGCCCATGGGCGCATCTCCCCTCTGTCAGAGGCCGGGCAGGGCAGACCTGGGAGCAGAATGTGGGGCTGTCCGCCGGTGGGAGCCCGCCGGGAGGTGTGGGTCAGCAATAACCACGGTACAAACGGCTTGCAAAATATTCCTGCTTCACGGTTAAAAAGTAAACCGGGTTTGCATCTCAGCCATAGAGGTTTTCCATCCTTTTCTTCACGTGTCGACGGGATAGATTTTAAGAGCTTCCTTTGCAACCGTAATTAATATTGCCGTAGTCGCCCTGCTGGAACGGTAAACTGGAAGTGCAGTAAATGAGAGTATGGCCGTAAGACAATTGTGGAATTTAGTCTTTTTCAATGAGTTTCTTTCTCCCTAATCCTTTATCTCTGACCGAATGCGCTGATGCCTACCTCGGTCACTAATATAGGGAGAAATGGTAAGACTGACAATTGCGATGCTTTGTTCGTCATGTGCATGTCTTGTGCAACAGAGTTCTCTAACCCATTCTAATTCGAGCTCTCATGCTTTTCTGCCCTACTGCTTCCCCCTGCATTGCTATAAAAGCATGTAAGATAACAAAAAGTCTCTTTTCTACACGGTGCCTGCCATGTTCCTTGTTTTGAAATAGCAGTGTCTATTTTATATGACTGTCGGGTCTGAGACCTCATCAAAGTCATGGTAAACTGAAAAATTATTACTAGGCTTTGGGACTGCTCCTATCATTTTTTTCTCGTTTCAAGGCTTTTTTGGTTTTTTTCCCCCTTAGCTTGTAGGCTGCCACATTTCACATAAAGTGCTTAATGGGTCCCGCTGAGGGAAATTTTTTTTATTATTTATTTATTTATTTATTATCGTGTGGCTGACTCAGAGCTGTGACTCCAAAGTCTGGCTGAGCTGGGCGCTTCTCCTCGTGCTCCTCACCGCCTCTCGGCAGCCACCCGACAGCGGAGACTCACCACGGAAGCAGCTCTTGACGTGGGGATTGCACCACTCCATGGGAGACGCTGTCATTGCTTCCTTCCCAAATGCATTTATTACAGAATAAATACAGTTACGGGGTCTCTTTGAGAAGTCTGAAAGAAGAGAAAACCCTGCAGGAGAAATTCTCCGAGCCAATCTTTGAAATGACATTGTTTTCCAGTTTACTATGATGGTGACTGAACTTCACCTTTTCCAACAAATATAATTTTGTCGTGTATATACATATAAGTGTGTGTATATATATGCACATACACGTTCCAAACAGAAAAAGAAGAGGTTGGCTATTGATTTTTCAGTGAGCGTAAATCAGTTTTGTTTTGTTTAATAAATGCTACATGCTACAAACATTGTCTTAACGTTCGTCTCATGTTTGTAATGACTCTGTAAAGCTCTTTCTTGTTGCTCGTGCTGTTAGCATTGGCTTTTGAAGAGATGTATGTGACGTTCTCCTCGCTTTAAATATAATAGCCATCGCTTTCTTGTTTTCTTGCCCCCATCCCCCTTAGGATCTGACGGCCTTAGCCAAAGAGTTGAGGGAGCTGCGCATTGAAGAAACCAATCGCCCTCTGAAGAAGGTGACGGACTACTCCTCCTCCAGCGAGGAGTCGGAAAGCAGCGAAGAGGAGGAGGAGGATGGGGAAAATGAGACACATGATGGGACTGTGCCTGTCAGTGACATCCCACGACTTATGTAAGAAGCACTTTCTTTCGGGGGAGCAAACCGTGAAACCGCGGTGTGTCTTGGTCTGGAGGAGCAGTAGCTGTGATATGGGGCGTGTTCACAGTGTGTTTGGTGGCTGGCGTTGGGAACAGTGTCACGGTTGCAAGGGAGAGTGTACTCAGATGAGCCTTTTTCCTGGTCCAAACTAGAGATATTTAATGGGCAAAACTGAACTATTTCCACTGCACATTCAGTGAACTTGGACTCCAGGCTGATGGACCTGGTCCTGCTGATGAGCAAGGCGGGTGTTTGGCCGGGGTGGACGTGCCTGACCTCATCCACACCTTGAGTCCTGCCCGTGGGGTTGGCGTGCTGAAGCTCTGCCTGCTCTTGAGCCTGGTCTTGCCCCAAATTGAGCTGTGCTGACATACAGTACCTGGTGGCCTGCCCAATGCCAACTGGTAGAGCCAGGATTAGAAAAATTCTGAATCTTTCTATTCTGTTTTTGTCCTAGCACAGTCACTGTGCAGGCAGCAAAATGTGCTGGGCTAAAACATTGAAACAAAGTCATCAGGTTGTACTGGAGTGTGCCCATTACAGGTCATGGGACATATGTGCTGTTGAGTATCTCTGGATGAGGGAGGGGGGCAGCATAGCTTCAACAGGCACAAAACAGCTGCCACCACGCCGAGCTCGCCCGCGGAGCATCACTGCCCGGGCTCCCCACCCCGTGCTCTGCAGCACCAGCACTGCATGGGCACTCGGGGGGCTCTGCCTGGCCGTGGGGCCTGGCTCCTGCCCCTTTGAATTCACAGGGGAGTTGTGAGAAGGCTTTGAGGGATTATTTGCATTTTAGTCAGTTCATTGCCATTCTTCCTGCTAAACGAGTGATTAGTGGATACAGGTGTATCTGGCTTCGTCATGGTGGGGCATGGAGCGGCAGGCAAGGAGAGCTAGGGGGTCCACGTTACACAGAGTGCCAGGCTCCTGGGCTGGAGCTTCCTTCCAGCAGCAGCAGAAGAATGAGAGCTCTTGGAATTGGTTGGAGAAAGTCAGGAGACAGAAGGGTGGCTGTGAATATGCAGCAGTCAGATGGGCGGTGTTGAAAAGCGATGGTAGGCAGGTGTGAGCTCCTCACATGAAAGGTGCGGCAGAAGTACAGCGCGCTGTTTGGAGCGCTTTGGTGATGCCTGTCCCATCGTTTGATAGGATGTAGGTGAGGATCCGTCATCGAGCCAGTCCCTCCTTAGGGTCCCTGGGGCTCACATCTTTCGTTGGACCTGTAACCCCCTTGATCAACGCAGGCTTGCTTTGGCTTTTCACACTGCCCGGCTCTCTCGGGAGCCTCAGGGCATCGACAGGTGGGTGGGCACGGGGGTGACGTGCTAAAGGGTGGATTGCTTCATCCCGGTGGAAAGCAACCGGTCTGTATGGCTTTTGGATGCAAAGTAACGGGTCTCATCAGCAACATCTTCATAACCACCCTTGGCATTCTCCAGCGTGTGGGCAGGGCTGGGTAATCCAGAGGCACTTTGCCATTTGCTTTTGGTTTTGTTGGAATTATATTTAAGCAGCTGGTCTGCCAAGAGCCATAGTAAAGTAACGGTGGCTGCTCACCACCTGTGACAGCTGCTCTCAGGCACTCCTAAAATTTAATGTGTGTGAGAATAAATTCCAGCCTCTCTCTTGAGACAGGAGCCCAGAAATAAACTCAAGGCAGCATCACGGGTCAGGGCTCCGTTTTCAGCTGGAAGACAGCGGAGAGCTACAGGAGACAACTTGTACTCCTGCCTGCGCCTCCTCCAGACCCCATCCCCTCCCTGGTCATCTTTTGTCATCGGATGCTCTTATGTACTGTTCCCTGTTCAGGGCTTGAGATGGGGAATAAAGGGAGTGAATTATTAAACTTTCTTAAGCAGAAAAAATGATGTAAGGTAGAGCGGGACTGCAGCTCCTCGTTCCCTGTTTGTCAGTGCTCCTCTTGGGATACCTTGGGATGTGAAAGGCCTTTCAGGTTGGTCTCTGTGCTGTATCTGCAGTGGATCAACCTGACCCCGGTCCTGTATTTCTGGCAACATACATAATTTCTCCGTACATTTGAGTGGATTTATTTTCTAATTTTTTTTTTCCTGTGAGATACAAAGCCTTACCCTTACTGAAATAATACTGTATTGGAGGCATTTCCATGTAGCTTAGCAAAGGAAATAATCAACATTAATGTTGCTCCATTCTGTCCCCAGACCAACAGGAATTCCTGGAAGCAATGAGCCGTACAACCTGGGAATGGTGACAACCCACGGGCTAGAGACTTCCCACGCAGATACGTTTAGCAATATTTCAAGGGAAGGGACTTTAATGGTGAGGGAGGTAAGTTGTAAAACAAATATTTCCATGGAGCATCTTCAGGAGGTTTTGCCCATGTAAGCACAAAAACTAACAGTGCTGTGTGTCCGGAACACAAAATGACTGAGTAAATTGTGCTCGTTAGCGCTCTCGTTAATACAATTTACACTCGGAGCAAATGTGACAAGTGCAAATGTTTCTCAGAACTACAAACAGCAGTGAATAGTAATGCCAGGGCACGGCAGGGAGGATGCTGATACAAATGACTCTACCATAATCCCACAGTAGCTCCAGGTGACAGAAGTTATCTTCAATTTATGGCATTTAGTTAATACACTTGGAACCTGGCCCAAAGTTTCCCCTCTTCTTCCCAACCTTTTCCACCGTGTCACTGTCAGAGGCGTGAGGTGTTTGTAGAGCATTTGGAGGCTTTTACCAGGTCCTGTGCTCACCCAGCGAGCCGGCTGCGGGGACACGGGGCATCCCCCGCGGATGCGAGCCCCCATCCCGCACTCCAGCGCCGCAGAGGTAAGGCTGCGGTGGGAGCAGTCCTGGGTGAGGCAGAGCAGGCGCGTTCAGTTGGCTGTGGAACATCTCCCCCATGTTTCTCGGTTTCGCGGTTGCTGGAATGGGCTGGTGATGCTGCTGGAGGCGCAGGCGGGTAGCGGGTCTCCTGGTTAGGTGCAGGGGGCTCTGGCAGGGCAGTCAGTAAAATAGGGGAGTCACTGTCCTGGCGGCATGTAAAGGCAGTGGATGGGAGAGGAGGAGGAGGGAGGGGAGTTTGGAGTGAACAGTCATAAAGGAGGAATGTTCAGGTCAAATGCAAACTAGACTTGAGCAGCATGGTAAGCCTTAATTCAGTTTGTGTAAAATGTTCACATATGAAGGGGAAAAAAATGAACGCAACTTTGAGAGAGAAGGAGTAGTTAGCAAAAGAAGTTGCAGCACATTTGCTGCCTTTCTCCACGAGTTTTGGAGGTGGGCAGCAACACACAGCTCACCTCACCCCTCACTGGCGTGGAGCTGATTGCAGCCGGGACCCCCGCAGCCTGGGCAGCCCTCTGAGCATCCTTGTAGCAGGGAGGCTGATGCGGTTGACTGGGAAAACGAGTCGCTGCTGTAACAGGCAGCCGTTTCTGAAAGCAGCTTGGTGTTAAGCAGCACTACTGTAAAACACGTGTTGTGCCAGCAAGGCCGTATGAGAAAACCAGAAGGGTTTAAAAGCCACGGGCAAGACAAGCAGCTGGGAGGTGCCTTCGGGAGGAGGGAGCACGGTAAGAAACCCCCAGTGCAGCCTTGTGCTGGGTGCTCGCTGTCCGCTCCCCACCACCGCTGTGGCCGTCAGGGGACAGTCCCACTGAGGTCAGCGGGCTTTGGCAAAGGGCTTTTTGTTCTTTGGCGGGATGGCAAGGTGGTTGAGGGTGATGGTAGCGAGCAGTCAAAAGATAGATCTTGTCAGGACTGGTCAGAGACTTTGGTGAGCCTGTTCAGAGGGAGTTTTCCACTAATGGGCAAGTCTCTGTGACAGCCTCATCGATGTGCTCCAGGTAGGTGAGATTCATCAAAATGGCAAAAATCTCAAAATGGTAAGTGGGGAAGGGAGAAGCTTCCCAGCACTTGCCTTGCACGAGGTGGGGATGGGGTGGAAGGGAGCCCCGGGGA
This sequence comes from Falco naumanni, assembly GCF_017639655.2. Taxonomy (NCBI): domain Eukaryota; kingdom Metazoa; phylum Chordata; class Aves; order Falconiformes; family Falconidae; genus Falco; species Falco naumanni. The sequence goes on from NC_054066.1 coordinate 24,351,736, forward strand.
AGCCCCGGGAACCTTGTGCACAGAGCGAGATGCCAGTTGTGCTGCCAACGTCCTGCCGATGCTGCCGCTGTTCACTGCTGGTTTGGGTTACAGAAACATGCAATGGGGCTGTGTTGGCATTTGCAGTCAGGCTACTCACTGGCGTAGCTGTGCAAAGCTCTTCAGGCTAACGCTGATCAAGGAGTCAGATTCTGCCATCACTGGTGGCCAGTAGTCATGTGGGAAGAGAGCTGGCCATGGGGTTTGCACCCATGGTGGCAAGAGCGGAATCTGTCCTATGTTCCTTGTCTCAAAACGACAGTGATCAGGCTTCTCTCGCTGTAATGTGGCTAATTACTCTGCATTGACTTTGTGATTAATCCTGTCTTTATTTCTCCTGGGGTGGGGGGATGGTTTGCTGCTTGCCCGATTGCATGGGGATGGAAAGAGAGAGGGTCCTTCTCCTGTGCTTGCTCTGGGAACTGGGGGACTGGCAACGACTTGGTTTTGTTTGGATTTTTTTTCTCTTCTTTTTCTCTTCCCCCCCCCCCCCCCCCCCCTTCTCTTTCTTCCTCATGCCTTGTGTCTCTGCAGACCTCTGGTGAAAAAAAGCGTTCTGGCCACACAGCCAGCAATGGCTTTGCAGGTCACATCAATCTGCCTGACCTGGTGCAGCAAAGCCACTCGCCTGCAGGCACGCCGACCGAGGCCCTGGGGCGAGTCTCCACGCATGCGCAGGACATGGACTCGGTGCCTGAAGTAGGTGGTGGGGGGCTCCTCTTTTCTCCTTTGCATCGCTTTAAACAAGTATTAACATCTCTGCCCCGTGAAGGGGGTTTTCCTGCTTTCCTCCCTGGCTTTCTTGTCTCTGTCTCTGTTTCTGGTCCTCGTGGATGAGTGTAGTGGAGATGCAAGGGAATCTGGTGGCTTATTGTTGTATGGGTCTATATTAGGTCTCCTGTCATGCCCACCAGCTGGAATTTCGGTGGCGATGGCTTGAACGCTGCTGAATGATGTGAAAGCCCCATCTTTTTTTCGTACTTGGAAATACAAGGCAGTTATGAGAGCCAGCGATGCCATTGATTTCAGCCGGGCCCAACTTCCACCTGTGCAATCCCTGATACTTGATGTGACTCAGAAGGTTAGCAAGAAACAAAGCCAACGGAATTCTGGATGGTTCTTCAGACTAGAAAAAAATCTGCACATCTTTAAAATTGTGTGTTTCCTGTCATGGCAAAGTATTCCCTCCTGGTAGCGGTTTTACAGGGACATGATAGAACATTAACATTGTATAAGGTGTAAAAAGTCTTAGAAATAAGACAATTGTTGTGTCCTGCTTACCATCACCAGCTATGGGAACCAGGCACGGTTCTCTGTTTCCCCACGAGAAGTCAAGCCATTTGGTGCTAAACAAACTATTTAATTTAGTTTTTTCTTGTCGTTTTGTTGGTTATAGATCAAAACTTCTGTCATCGTATTCTCTTTCATAGAAAGGGTGTACTCATTTTATGGTGTACTTTTACTACCAGTATAAAAATAGAAATTGCTTGGAATTGGGCATTGATAAAACGTAAGAACAGATGGTGCGTGACTTGACCTCAAGGTTTTACCCATTTCCTCGTTGCCTTTAAAAGCGGCGATGAGCGAGTTGATCCTCGAAGTGACACCTTCCACGGTCATCCTGGGACTGCTTAAATGCAGGCAAGGGTTGGCTTTAAATATATGCATTTTTAGAATACCAACCAAGAAGATCTTTTCCATTTCTAAAACTGCATTTTTAGGGCTGAGCCGGGAGTGGGTGTAAGTGGAAACTTGGGGATTTAGTTCGCAGGCTTCCAGGTGACTCATGGTGCTGCGAGCAAAAGGAAGAGAGCAAGCACAACCTCACCCTGCAGCTTGATGCTGTCTGTAAGCCACCGTGGAGGTTTATAGGCAGTTGAACAGGACCTGAGGGAAGATGAGGGCTTAATATTTAAATAACAGACTTGGAAGTTATTAAAATGCCAGCTTCTTAGGAGAATAGCTAAATCTGAGCAAAGAAAAGAACTGCTCGGTGCATTGGGATGAGGGGTCTCTTTGTAATTCATTTGTCGGAAAGCGCCTGGCTCGCAGCTGGAAAGCATCCCTGTAAATGCTAAAATTTTTCGCTTTCTTGAATTGTTGGTGTTTTATGGAAAAGACATCCAGCACAGGGAAAAAAATGTGTTGTTTCTTGGGTATGAAAGAAGCACAAAGTAGCAAGTGTATCTGACATGCGCACACAAATATGGCCATACTGTGTATGTAAATGGGTGTCTGTTCCTGCAGCCGTCCCTGCAGCCGTCCCTGCCGCAGGCTGTTAACTCCTTCCATGGGTCTCGGTTACCATGTACTTTTTGGAAATCCATCCCGTTTCTATGGAAACCGGTGGGCTGTCAGGGGAATAGAGACAGGAGGGAGGCGGGATGTGCAGCGTGGTTTTGGCAGGCGCAGGGCATGGATGCCTGCTCACCCATGGATGCCAGCTCCAGATTGCTTGGAAAGTCCCAAGCCACAAGGGTGCTCCCACAACCGATGGTTTTTTTGCCCCTAAATCTTTTTGTGGCCCGCTGGAGGACAGGTCCGAGCCCAGCCCCGTTTGGGTACGGATGTGCCGGGGTGGTGGCATTCCCTGTGGCACACCTTCCCGGGGCACTTGTCAGCACCAGGGCTGCGGCAGTGATGTGCATGGGGAGCAGCCTGGTGACATGGAAGCTGAGGAAGATTTATTTCAGGGAAGGAAGATGTCCTGAGGAAGAAAAACGTAAGCAGTGCTGCTGCTGCAGCGTGACTTGGGGTTTGCTGCTGTTACAGCTCTTAACGGAGCTCATACATAGAGCACGGCCTGGGTGAATACTGGAGCAGGAAAAATAAGCTTCTTGACAAGTGGGGAAAATCACATCACTTCAGCTCTCAAGGCAAGGATTTCCTTTTGCCTGGGAGAAGGTCTTAACCTCATTTTTTGCCTTAACAAAGCAATGGCTTTAAAAAGAAAGCAACGCGATGTTGCGGTTTGTTCCTCCCCAAATGCCCTTGGCAAAGTGTTGGCCCTGATGTTCCCTGCGAATACCTTCAGGTTAAGTTTTGGCACCTTAGAAGTGGCCCTGTCTGCAGTCCCACCTGAGATGCTGCAGACAATTTAAAACACTTCACTGAAATGGCAAGCAACGTACGTGTTAGCCCCGTGAGGTGTGCTGAAGGCCAGACCGGGGGGTGCAGGGGATGCAGCCATGTCAGGGATGCCCTCTGATGAGCCTGAGTATCCAGGGCATCTTCAGGCACCCCCTGTTCAAATGCTCTCCCTAAAGCACTGCACAGCTCACCCCGAGCCTTCCCCACCTCCACCGCTTAAAGATCCTCCCAAAACTGGAGCAGCCAGACGTAGTCGAGCGTTGCTGGGTCCTGTCTCAGCAGTAGGTGTGAAGATCAGCGATAACAGCCTAGCAGAATGAAAAACAGGTGTTTTCCTTTTCCTAAAGAGCTGACTTTTCCTGCTTTCCCAGGGGCACCGATATTTTGGGCTTAGCCCAACAAACTCCTAGATAACAGGCAGTAAAAGCAGAGCGATATTATGGCTGCATGAGCTCTCCTGCTTTACAGGTCCTAAAACAGATTTCCACGACTTGTTGGAATAAAATCTTTGCTTGGGCTGTGCTAGTTAGCGTCTGGCTTTGGCACAAGGAAAGCAACGGTCCCACCTTTCCCAGCTCCCTGAATTACTCTGGTGGGTCGTGGGTGCCTGTCAGCTGCCTTCCCGGGGCTCCCAGCGTCCTGCCAACCTTGGCTGCACGGTGGGCAAGTGGGAAAAGCAAACCCTCGCCTGCCCGGCCCCCAGAGCGGGATTTTTAAGGCAGGTGTGTTAGATGCAGACAAGTTGGTTTTTACCTGCACTGACTTTTGCCTCTGGCCCTGCGGCTTCTCCGCTAACCGGTCTCATGGCTGGGCTGGGCTTCTGCCTGCGAGGAGGGCAGAGCCGAGTCCTGCTCCTCTCGCTTTCTGTTGCTCATGGACACTCACAAATCCAGTGTAATGTTTTTCCTGATCAGTTATGGGGAAGGAGGAGCAAATGTTCACAGAGGGCTCGGAAAGGGCACCGCAGGGGCAGGCACTGTGCCTGCGCAATTAGAAACTCTGACATGTACACACACACACAAAATGATTGTTTTTTTCTGTGCTCTGAGCTCTCTCTTCGCTGTTTATTTTCCAGTATGGTATGGGAAGTAGCACCAAAGCCTCTTTTACCCCATTTGTGGACACCAGAGTGTATCAGACCTCACCTACTGATGAAGATGAAGATGAGGACGAAGAATCATCTGCTACTGGTAGGAGACAATGTGGCAGGTTTAGGAGGGGAGGGCTTCATGGAAACCGGGTTGTGGAGCCTGGATAACCCCACTGAATGTCTTCCACGTTTCACTTGCCCTTGTCTGCACATTGCTCGTGTCAGCATCCTTGTGCTTCTTCTCCCCACCAAGTGAAATGCCACCAGAAAGGTCAGGGAGAAAGCCTGGGGCAGCAGCAATCCACCCCCCCACCTACCTGTGCAGCTGGGAGAAATGTTACTGGCAGAACCGGGAGGTGGCAATCGCTCCAAAAAGCTGGCAGTTGCTCCAGAGCTGTTGAAAGTGGCTGGATGTAGGCAGGCTGCCCAGCGCGGTAGGCAGGGCTGGAGGCATCACCTGCCGGCAGCTTTGGCGTTGGTTCCAACCCACGAGAAAACCCTGATGATCCCTCTCCCAGCTAGTAGCTTGTAACGTAGTGGTGCCTTCCCCCATCAGGAATTAAAGCAAGTATGGTCATCCTGTCCCCAAAAAGAAGTGACAGGAGAGTTAATCCATCGCACCTCCCTGTTTTGTTGTGTTTCCTTGCAAGCCCTGTTCACCAGCGAGCTGCTCAGACAGGAGCAGGCCAAGCTGAACGAAGCCCGGAAGATCTCGGTGGTGAACGTTAACCCCACCAACATCCGTCCCCACAGTGACACCCCGGAGATCCGGAAATACAAGAAGCGCTTCAACTCGGAGATACTCTGTGCCGCTTTATGGGGTGAGCCCTCGGCGTGCTCCCGGCAGAGCTCCCCGAGCCCCTGCCGCTGGCTGGCCCCTTCTCCGTCCCGGGCAAAGGCAATGTCCTCAAGTCCCTGTGCTGTAAGGGTGACCCTTGGTGGGAGGATCCAGCCGACGCTGGGACCAGTCGCTCTCTGGGTGGCAGCAGAGGCAGCTCCGGGTGTCGAGGCTCCTGGTGCCCATTGCGCTCTCCTCTTCAGGTGTGAATCTGCTGGTGGGCACGGAAAACGGCCTGATGCTGCTGGATCGAAGTGGGCAAGGGAAGGTCTACAACCTTATCAACAGACGGCGATTTCAACAGATGGACGTACTCGAGGGCCTTAATGTCCTCGTGACAATATCAGGTACGCCTCTCATGCTCGCACCCCCTCAGTCACCTTCTCAGCCGTGTGCCTTGAGCAGTTCCAGCTCGGACAAAACCCGCACGCTAGTGTCAGAGGGAAGCTCCCAGGGGAGCTGGAGGTGGTTTATTCCAGAATCAAAGGTTAGACCTGCAAGAATGCCTCCAAGAGCAGTTTGCTCCCATCACCTGCTGGATCCACTTCATCTGCAACACTCCATGCTCCTTTAGCGGGGAAGGGGAGGCGCAGGGTCCCGGCAGATGCCCCAGCAGGGCAGGTAGGCACAGCTTGAGGGGGCAGCGAGCTCTGCTTTTGGGTCTGTTCAGCTCTAGCCGGGGCAGCCGTGAACCTGGCCTCAGGGCTCCACCTCGAACTGTGGCCGTGCCTGGGGGGCCCCAAGCGTTATGAGGGCCACGGGCTTGTCACTGTCCCCAGGTCCAGCTGGGAGCTCTGTAACTCTCAAATCAGGGTGTTTTCTGGCAAAAAAGCAAAAACTCTGTAGTCAGTCTCCCGGGAGAGCACCCAGCATCCTCCCTGCAGAGCAGCCCTGTGAAGCATGCGGATGGCGGAGCTGGGGCAGAGCTTTCTCCTACTGATGATATCCACCCCGCAAAGCTCACAGAGGACAGCAAGAGAAATGCTTGTTGGGGAAACTGCTTGTTCTCATCCTTCTGTTTTCACGTTGTTCAACATCCCCCTGGGCTCGCTCTGCATTTGCTTGCAGATCCCTGCTCCCTCCATTCAGACAGAGCCCTTTAAACCGCCGCGCCATTTCCCTCGCCCTGCAGCTCCCCTGTGCTCTCGGGGGTACAGCTGTGGGAGTAAGTGGGTTAGTACAGCTGGAGGGTGGAGTGGGGGGAGCGCTCCCCAGAGAGCACTGGCCCCCAGGACAGTGCTGAGAAGAAGCCCTGGGAACTTGTGGAAAACCTGTGAGCAGACAGAGCCCCTGGTTTATGGTTTGGGTCCTCTCCCGGCGGGCTGGGTGCGAGCTGTGCCCTGCCCCTGCAGCAGGGGCTTTGCAGCACCAGGGAGGTTTGTAGCCAGATCACAGCCCCCCGAGAGCAGGCAGGAGTGCAGAGCTCTGGCAGCCCCTCAGCCTCGCAGAGCCCAGCACCAGGCTTTTCGGCAAATAGCGGTGTCTGTTGCAGGCTGAGGAGCTCGTGTCTCAGCTCCAGGGTGGAATCAATGTTGCATGAAGGAGAAGGGAGGAAGGCAACCAGGTATTGCACGGGTGCGTAAGCTCTGAGTTGCAAGAGAGCTGGGGTCGTGGCCCCGCTGTGCCCAACTGTTCCTCCACGAACACTGATTTATAGGAAGAGGAGCATTTCCAGCCTGTGCGAAGAAAGAGCCCGGCTCTTCCAGTACCCACCTGCAATCTGGGGGACAGAGGTCTGGGCTCTGCTTTCCATACGCTTTTTCCCCAAGGGAAAAAACCCAGCACAACAGCTGAATTACTGTTTTCACCTTCATTGTGAAACGAACTTTAATTTTATCATCTTGTGGGTGAAAATAAGCACTGACGTCTCAAAGATGCCCAGTGCGCACAGGCTCTGCTCTGACAGGGGGGGTTCCTTTGCCGACAGGAAAGAAGAACAAGCTGCGCGTGTACTATCTCTCCTGGCTGAGAAACAGGATTTTACACAACGACCCTGAAGTGGAGAAGAAGCAGGGCTGGATCACGGTCGGGGACCTGGAGGGATGCATCCACTACAAAGTTGGTGAGTGGCCTCTCTGAAAAAAAATGCCTGAAGTGGTGCATTTTTGTTCTCTAGTCGTAGATCTGACCTGACGATTTATTTTAGAAGTATGGGTAGACCATAACCACAGATAGATTTGGAATTCATCTCTGTGTGTCAGGCGGACACTTTACCAAACGAGAACCACCAGAGAGACAGCCTGAGAAGCTGTTCCCATAGATGAGTTGTTCGGTCTTGTTGGAAAGACAGTGAAGTTTTTTTAAAACAGTTTTATTTTCATTTTAGTGAAATATGAAAGGATCAAGTTCTTGGTGATTGCCTTAAAGAACGCTGTAGAGATCTACGCTTGGGCTCCTAAACCATATCACAAGTTTATGGCATTTAAGGTATGCTTATCTTTTAACCGAGATACACTCAGTAATTGTAAATACACAAGATTTCTGTGCTACGTGGAGCTGAAAAGCTGCTTGCTTACCTGAGCTCCTCAGGGTGCCTGGCAGGCGTGAGAGATGGGATACGTTCTGTCTGAAGGGACGGGGTACGTTCTGCTTGTGGCTAACACTTAGACATTAATATTAGTTTGTGCTGGCAAGCTTTACTTGGTAAGTTTGCAGAAAGCTGACCAAATGCCCATGAATAAAATTGAGTTGGGGTTTTTGATGGTGGTTTGGGTGTTTGTTTGGTTTTTTTAAAGCTCTGACTAATTTTTCACATACAGTATGAAAACAGGTTGGCATTATTTTCCATTTTTACTTTGCAAGTTACTCTCCCCTTCTGCAATGTGGATTCTGTTTCAAGACAGAAAGTCTGGGAGAATGACCCACTCTTTCTCTCTTTTGCTTTCCCATTGTATCTACCTCAGTTTCCTTCAGTGAGAACTTTCTCCTCTGTAACCTGCCAACGGGTATTTTGTACTTAGTCCTTTAAAGCACTTTTCATCCTAAGCTCTGTGCAGAGACAAGTCACAAGGGGCAATGCCTTCTGGAGACGTTCGTGCTGAGTAATCTCATTTTGCATCCTTCCAGCACAAATGGGCTTATTCAGTACTAGGTCACATTTGCTTTTCCTGAACAAAAGCCAGAATAAATGGTCTCAGTGACACGGAGAGCTCAGCAGCACTCAAATGGCCTGGGATCCAGCTCTGGTGAGGATGCTGGTTAGTGCTGCTGGTGCTGCTTCTCCAGTCTGGGGGGGGGGGGGTCTGAGCATCCTTTCCTCGCCTCGTAGGCAGGGATCTGCTGGGAAAGTGGGAAATCCCACCCGCTGATTTTCCCTGTCAGAGTCAGAGCGGTCCTTGCACAGAGAGCCAGGAGCCCTTTTCTCTCCCTGGGGGTGTTTCACCCTCCTGCAGGGTGCTGAAGCCATGGAGAGACACTCTGTCCTGGCTCGATCCGTGCCAGGGAGCTGGTTCCAGTCTGCCTCCAGCAAGTTAGATCAGACAGAGAAAAGTAGGTCTTTGCTAATCTGACTCGTTTCAGCTGCCCAGACCAGAGCAGTGGTCCCTGCCCAGAGGGGAGGTGGGTAGCTGCAGCTCTCTGCGGACTTCGCTCACTACCTGGGGCAGCGCCGGCATGGGGGTCCCCGTGTGCTGGCTGTGTGCACGCTCATGGGAGATCCAGCTGTTGCCTTCCTTTGGAGACCAAATCCTCAGGCTGGCCTCGGGCTCCTGGGGGGAAAGAGCTGTGCGTGGCAAGGGTGAGCGCTTATCTGCTGGGATGGCTGGAGCGAGTGGGTCGTACCCTCTGAGGCATCTGACATAGGAACAGAGAGACAGGAATATAAATAACCGCGCATTTAGTGAAAAACACAGTCAAGTCAAGCAAACACGATTTCAAAACCGTATCAGGCTGCTGCTACGGGGATTTGTTGGTTTTCCATGAGACTCACTGAAGGGATTATAAAAGTCTTTTGCAGATCTCCAGCACAAGCCGTTGCTCGTGGATCTCACTGTAGAAGAGGGTCAGAGACTGAAGGTTATCTTTGGATCACACACTGGTTTCCATGTGATTGATGTAGATTCTGGGAACTCTTACGATATCTATATACCATCTCACGTGAGTACCTGGGGGAGTGCTGCCGCATGACTAACGTAGGTCACCAGCGAGGTCTGGACAGGTTCTTGGTGGCTCAGAAATGGTGACCGGTCAGGTGACATCTTGCCATGGGTATGACATTCTCCAGTGCCGTCCTCATTGATACTCACTTAAAGAGGGCTCGGAGGTATCACGTACTTCATGTTCGTTATTCGCACGGGCTGTTCGTGTCCTCGTGCCCGAGCAGTCAGGTTTAAGGTTGCCATGTCCCACAGAGAAGAGAATCTGTCATACGCTGCGTGGAGCAGTAATGGAGCTCTCTGCAGGGCTAGATACTGTGAAACCAGGTTCTTGGTTGTTGAACAACATAGACCCACCCAGAGGTGGATGCCCAGTGCACTGTCCCATTGCGTGGTGTCCCAGATGTGCTCACCAACACTTGATCCTGCTGAGGCAGCACGGTTTGCCCGGGTGAATGTCGCAGGGTAGCCCGACCCTCAGTAAGCCTGCTTCTCAAACCTCCCACCCCCCCTGACAGCAGGGACTCGCCACAGGACCTCTCTCAAGTCCATCAGCTGTTTCAAGAGAGAACCAGTGCTACAGAAAATACTGTAAATGAGGATTTTCTCGTTGGCTTATTTGAGCTCCATCCGTGCTGCTGGCCCAAGCAGCATGAGAAGCTGGTCTAGAAGAAACCATGTCACTAATGAATGCAGGAACTGCTGAATCTGATCCGAGCAGCAGAGCCTCGCCTGCAAGAGCTGGCAAGAAGAGTAGGGAGAAACACTGGAGCAGTTGGGGATGGTTTTGTTGTCTTAGCCACGGAAGGGCAGACACGGGTAGAATGTCACTGTACCTGCCCATGGAGCTAGGGACTGATTGTTAAAAAATGGGAATATTTCCTCCCTAGGGCTACCTGTAAAATTCTGGGTTTATTTGCCTTAATTTGATCAGGAGATGGATTCATCAAGTGAGCAGTTGCTTATTTGTGTTACAGCCAAGTGTCAGCCATCAGTCTTGGGGGCGTATATGTTGTGATCTCTCTATAATTGCTCAACCTGTTTATCCTTGACATATCAGACAGCTTTGATGGTAGGGTAAACATGACAGTTTATTCCCCTTCAAGCTTATCTGTGGAAGCCAATGCCTGTTTGGTGAATGAAGGGAGGGCTTTGTTCTCGGGTTGGTTTGGGGTTTTGTTTTTCTAAGGTTGTGCTCCCTTCCCCCTACCTCTTCCTCCATTCAATGTAATTCTGACTTTTAGGGTTTATTTTAACTGCAGATTCAGGGCAATATTACTCCTCACGCCATTGTCATCCTGCCTAAAACAGACGGGATGGAGATGCTTGTGTGCTATGAGGATGAAGGCGTATATGTGAACACCTACGGACGGATAACTAAAGATGTGGTGCTCCAGTGGGGAGAAATGCCTACTTCCGTGGGTAGGTCAACACTTCCTCTTCACCTGCTTAGAATACAAGTGGCAAGAAAGATGAGGAGTCGAGAATGCTGAGATGGAGTCATTTGGGCTTTTGGTTATCAAAGGAGATTCCTCTCAGCCAGCTATGAGTTGCGGTTGGCTATATTTCTGCACTTTGGTCCTCCATAATAAAAGCGAGTGAGTTCTTGAAAATTTGGTCTCTGGTTTATCTGAAGTGTAGGATAATACAAGCTGTTGCCCTGGTGGGATACTGCGTTGAGCGGGAGAGGGGCTGGGTGCGGAGCTGGGAGCACCACTTGGGTCGCTCTCCTGGCTCTGTTGCTCAGCAGCTCCACGACCCACAGAGGCAAGCCACTGCCCAGCTCCTCACCCACAGAAATCGGAAGAAGTGATGCTTTTTCCGTTTAAATTACTCAGCAATTTCTGGATGAAAGGTGCTCCGTAAAGGCTACTAACCCTGGGGGCACGGGCCAGGCGGAGCTCTGCCATTGATCTACGTAGGCTTTGAGTAACAGCTGATGAGAGCTTTTCTGCCCGTTGCATAATATTTAGCTCAACGCGCATTGTAACACCTACCAAACACTTCTTTTGACAGCCTACATTCATTCCAATCAAATAATGGGCTGGGGAGAGAAAGCTATTGAAATCCGGTCAGTGGAGACGGGACATTTGGATGGAGTATTTATGCACAAGCGAGCTCAAAGGTTAAAGTTTCTATGTGAAAGAAATGATAAGGTAAGTTCACTCAAAGCTTGCATCCGTGCTTTAAGCTGCAAGCTACTTTTAGACTTTAAGTCTGGCTTATCTTGAGGTTAATAATAATTAATCTGAAGGTTCTGTTTAATAAGCAGTGCCCAGAAGTCCACTGCCAATTAATTCTCTGCAGTGGATGCAGACCTTCAGCCTGCGGTGGGAAGATCTGCAAGGTCTCTTCCATCTCTAGCTGAGGTCAGCGCTGACTTGGCTTGACTTTCTCCCAAGTCTTGCATCTGGACATTAACTATTGAGGCTGCGAAGTAAACTCTGTAGAAGCTGAGAAATGCTAGCGGTAAGGATGTATTGAGTGACCTTGATTTGAGCTTTGGTACAGAAATATTTTGATGCGTTTTTAGATGCATTTTGAAGCATCTTGAACTCTTTTTGTCCTTGGAGCCCTATCTTTTTCGTGGGCAGTACTGTTAAATACTGCTCTGGAGGGTCACCAGCACTGCGCAGGGGATGCGGCTGGCAGGTGGACGAGCCCTGCCGCACGTGCTGCTGCTGGGCGAGGGGTGCAGGGAATGAGGGAAGCAGAAATGGCTGCAGGAAGAGGAATATCCACATGGAAGAGATGATTGAACGCTGAGGTCTGTTTCTGCTACGGGTATTTCCTCATCCACAAAGTTTCACCAAGACAAATCAGGACCACGCAGCGGGGAGTTCTTTAGTAATGAGCACGAGCGCAAAACGCGTGAAGAAACTGATTGCCCTGTCCACAAAGCAGGGTTTAATAACATGGAATAAATGAGGTTTGAGGCCATGACCAGTTTGTTGGAGAGCTGCTCGTTAGTCGAGCGTTGCCCTGTCTGTTGCATGGAGCTGGGATGAAGCTCTGCAGGGACAGTGTATCCTGCCCTTGCAATTGAGTGTACCGTGGGAAGCTGCCCAAGAAGGTGAATTTTACTTGCCTAAATACCCCTAGTTTGCTTTTTTCCTAACTTTTGAGTCCTTGACTCTGCAGGTTTTATACTGTTGGGTTTTTTTTAACAATTGTTTTTCTGGTTTGCTCAATTTTTTTTCCCTTTTCTAAGAAAACTGTAAAAAAACCCACCTTGGTCTTTCTGAACTACTGAAACCAACTGATCACCGGTGGGTTTGAAATACTGAAACCAGATGTTTCTGGATAAATGGTTAATGATGAAAGTCATGTGAAGATTGAATAATTTTTGGTTTAAAAAGGACAGGGGCTTCAGATTGTCCCCTTCAATATTTGCAAATTATAACTTACTTATTTTTTTTTAAGACTTCCATTGGGGTCAAATGCTGGTGGATCCTGGCAGAAGCACCAAAAACTGTATTCTTCGTAGAGAGTCCTGATACGGTTCTGTGCTTCGAGCATATTGAAGGAAAAGTAGTTTAGTTTTATCAAGCTTTAATTTGCGGAACAGCTGAAGTGCCAGGACTAACTGTTCTGAAGAAAACCATTGCAAAGCGAGGCAGACGTTGACCCGAATGGTTAACATTTAGCAAGGTGCAAACCACTGCCAGCAGTCTCATTAATACTGCGTAATAAGTGGCGCTGTGGCAGTATAATGTGATAAACTTGCTACTTTCAAGGTGTCCCAAACCTCCCTCTCTTTGATAACGATGGAGAGGGAGGTGTTATTACTGTGTTTACCAATAAGCGGTTCGATTTGATGCGAGTCTGGCATGGGTTTGCTCCGGACCCTTAGCTCCACAGAAAACTGGGAACTGGGCAGCAGGTCTGTGTAAAATTCCTGCGGTCAGCTGGAGAAAAGGAGCGGGGAGGGAGGGCTGGGAACCATGGGGTGTGGGGCAGCTCCTGCTTGCCTCGCTCACCGAGACAATTAACAAACTTTTTCTTGTGCGAGTTATTAATAAGTGGGTTTTTTTGCTTTTGAACAGGTATTTTTTGCATCGGTGAGATCTGGAGGAAGCAGCCAAGTGTTTTTCATGACCCTCAACAGAAACTCCATGATGAACTGGTAACAGAGGAGCACTTGGCACTCACCGCCATGGCATTATTTCTAATTTAAAGGACATTTAAACACGTGGACTAACACTGTAGAGGCAGATGCGGAGCGCGCCGAGGATCACCGCTCCCCACGCTCCCCCGGCACCGACAGCCCCAGGGCGGGGGCTGCGGGCAGGGATGGACTTTCGCGCTTGGACCCCCCGAGGTCTCCTGATTACGCTGTGTTATAGTGGGTTATGAGTTTTCCTTTTTCCTTTTTTTTTTTTTTTTTTTTTTTTTTTCCAATTTTACTTTTTCTTTATCCCCTACTTTGTAAGAACGGGGAAAAAAACAGTGTCAAGAAGTCTGTTTTTAATTCTGTCTGCCTGCTAGCATCAAATATATAGTATGTTGTAAAGTTACCAATTAAATCTGGTGAGAGACAGCACAATAAATGTACCTTTTATCTTTGTGATGAAGGCCATAACCATATAGCTGGGTAATTTTAGAAATCTTTTGCCTTCACCAACATTTACATGTTGCTTTTGGCAGCAACGGCTTAATGGATTTTTAAAGAAGAGAAAAAATAATAGGTTTTTTTCCCCTCTTTTGGGAAATGAATTTTAAATGGCTAAACTACTAGCCTTAGACTAATAAAAATCAGCTACCATTTTTGTCAAGTCTGTCAATCCATATTTCTATATGGATCTTCACATAATGGTGTGTCTTGATAGGGACAGAGGTGCCATTTGTTGTTGCTCCGGAGGTGCCCGCCTGCCCCGGGGCTTGGCCGCGGGCGCCGGGACGGGGGGATCGGAGGAGGAGAGGACGGCGGAGCGGTCGGAGGAGCCCCGTGCTCGCCCATGAGGCGGGATTTGCGGCCGCAGATGGCTCCCGGGATGCCGCGGGCGCCGGACCCCGATGCTGAAGCCGGCGCCAGCTGTGGGTGCTCGGTCCCCCCCAAGCCCGGAGCCGGGCGCTGGCGTGTGGAGGCAGCCGGCGTGGGGGCAGGGACCATGAAACGAGCTGCCCGTCCCCCGCGTTGCTGGATTGGGCTTGTAAAGAGCTTAAAACAATATATATATGTGTGGTTTCTTCAGCCGAGGGTCTGAATCTCTACTTGTTTTCCGCCCCCTCCGCTCCCTAGGAATTACCCGACATACAGTGGAAGACAACATCTGTGCCGAACCGTGTGTGTGTGTTTAGTTCAGGTTGAATCGTGTCCTTATAAACTCTGCTCAGTTGATTTCCGTTTTCGGTGCGTATCTGGGGTTTTCTTTCTCAGTAGCTGCAAGCATGGCCGCCTGTGGTGTTGGGGTGTCGCATAACAAGGTCTGTGTTGCTGGTTTTAACCTACCTCGTTTCAGTTGGGGTTTGTTTTTTGGTTTGGTTTCTTTTTTTTTTTTTTTTTTTTTTTTTTTTTCCGTTCCGCTGTCGATCACAGCGCTGTTACCTCCAGCGACATATAGAGAGCTTAACTGGCAATCTTGGTGTACTCAGTAATGATGGCTTTATTAAAAAATGATTAAATCAACAGGACTTGGTCCAACTTGAATCTTTATCAAGGGTAGAGGCAATGTGGGGTGGCGGGGATGGGACAGGATGGGAAACCCTCTCCCGGAGCATCCCGTGGGCAGGGCTGCATGGCAGTGGTACCCACACGGGCAGGGCATCGCGGTTTGGTACCGGCAGGGATTGCCTGCGCTGGGACTCCCCGGCAGGATGCGGTGTCCGGAGGAGCACAGGCAAGAGGTGCTTTGTGGATGCTCTCTTCACCCACTGTGCACCCTCCGACTGAGCCGGTGCAGCCTGCCCAGTGCCTGGCTAAGCACCCTGCACAATGTAGGGAGGGCTGTGAGACCACAATACTGGAACTAAAACCCCGTACAAGTCCGATCACAGGCACTGATTGCCACCAGCTCTTTATATTTTCACTGTGGTTAAAACATAAGTAAAATAAAGCCCAGAGCTTTTTATTATGTTGCAAACTGATAACTGGTTTGGGGTTTTTTTGTCCCCCTTGAAGTGACAAATACACAGCTTTGGACGATTATTTTTTTTATTGTGGGGTTTTGAGTACAGTGATGACGTAGAAGGGAATCGTTGTGTTTAAGCATAAGGTAGTTTGTGGATGTATTTTTTAAAATCTTAGAGTCATTTGAAACAAAAACAATGAGAAACCAATATTAACGCAGTCTTGTCTACAGAGTGTGTATATGGAAGT
The DNA here is from genome assembly GCF_017639655.2 of Falco naumanni. Taxonomy (NCBI): domain Eukaryota; kingdom Metazoa; phylum Chordata; class Aves; order Falconiformes; family Falconidae; genus Falco; species Falco naumanni. The sequence continues at coordinate 24,367,206 of NC_054066.1, forward strand.
AGCATAGAGCAAACGCATTTCTGGTGCCAACCACAATAAAACACAAAACTTCAACATTCAGCCATGACTTTTATGTTTGGGTAAATAAAACCTGGGGTGTTAACCATTAGCAGGTCATGGGGGTAAGTGGTTTTTCAGGGCTCCGAGTCGCGATGCCCTTGGCCTGGAGGGTCTCGGGAAAGCAGCAGGTTTGGGCAGGATGAGCGCGGGGGGACGGGGTATGTCCCCTGCGATGCTGCCCAGCAGTGAGCAGTGGCTGAGGGATGTCTCCATGGACCATCACCACCTGAAAACTTCTGCTTTTCTACAAAATTCACCTGTGATTATTGTAAAGACATGCTTTCCCCTCCAAATATTCCTAGCTTTGATTTATTTGTCTTTTGTTGTGAGTAAAATATGCTTGTAGTTGATCTATGCTATCAGAAACTACTTAATTTTAGTGTTTAAAGAAATAAAACCTGGGGCTCCTTTTAAAGCCCTGTTTCTGGGAGTTTTTACCCAGGAAAGGAGATGTATTTGTTCAGCTGAGCAGTGCTGCAGGAGGAAGAAGAGAAATAATAATGTCTGTGCATGCCGGAGTCATTTGAGCCTGTTGCAGATTCAGTTATTTACAGAGCTGCTGTGAAATACTGCAAGAACTTCAGGGACGAGTCGTACCCTCCATGGTAAATGAAAGAAAAGCCCTGAGAGCTGGCGTGAGGCTGTGCTCGGCCACTGGTTACCCCCCAGCACACTGCATGCACTGGGGAGGCGCTGGGTACCATTCCCAAGGTAAAGGATGCTCAGAGGTAAGGCCGTAGCAGCTACTCATGGGCATTCAGTGTCTTCAAACCTATTTCAGAATGGTTCTCAAACAGCATTTTTCTTGTTGTGAGATGGTTTTGGGGTTGATCACGTATTTTGGGACAGAAAGGGGATGTTCGAGACGACCCTGGCGCAGGTCCCAGAGCTGGGCTGGTTGCTGAAAATGGTTGAAGTTGTCGTGCTGCAATTCCTTGTCTCAACACGAGCCCACACGGGTCAGTTGCTGCTCACGCAACAATTTGCACGTTGATGCTACGTAACTGGGGCCAACGTGAGCAGCGGGGACCGAATCTGCCTGTTCCTGAAGGTGCGGGGTAGACCTCCATACTATACTGTGCCTGTGCCCAGGATGGCAGCACAGCTTCTCGAAGGAGATCCAGCAGAGATGCTCTCAGCAGTAAGGATGCAGTTCAAGGCATAGGATGCTTGTTGCAACCGCTGCACCCCTGCAGCATCTCGTTATTGCCCTGGGTACCGCTGCAGAGCTGCTGCTTCCCGTCTTGGCTGTCACTACCTACTGCAGAAGAGGTTTGTGGGTTTGCTTCCCAGTTTTTCTTTTTTGGGAGATACTGCACCACCCCGAGCTGGGGGAGTGGGAAGGGGCCCATTAACCTCCCCTGGTTGAATGCCACTAGTTTTTGCTGGAAGGGTATAAAGCAAACACACCCCTCTCTTTACAACAGTGCTGTAAATGCACCAAATTCTTCCTCTCAAATGTGTTTTGTCAGCCTGAAGCCCCCATCCCATGGGTGGCCCCAGCACTGCTGCCTGCCCTGGCTGCTGTGCACATAGCAAAAATGAACATTTGTTGTGTTCTTTTTGTGCCAGCCTCTGATGTGCTGCATCAGCCTGCTCTTACCTGGAAAGCCACAGCCTTTTTTTTTTCATTTTTTCCTTTTTGTTTTTGTTTTGGTTTATGTTTTCTTTTTTTTTTCCTTTGTTTTGTTTGTCTTTTAACATCAAAGCTCCTTCAGAATGACTCAGAGGCAGTCAAATGGGTGTGCAAATTACCCCAGCTACAGAGAAAGCCTCACTGTCCTGGAATCTTTACATTCCTTCTGCTGATGTGACAGCATGTTCAGTTGTTCAAAAGCAAAGCCCAGCCTTAAACTTTAACCCGTTGCTTTGATCACATAGCATTAGATTTAGCAACACCACCAATAACAGCAGACACAATATATAGTAGGCAATAAGCATGGTAATTCTGCATAACAGTAACATACATAGTTCTTCTACTTCATTATTAAAATAAAGCATTAACAGCAATGCAAGCAGTGTTGTTTGCAAATAATGTAAATTATCTTTTCCAGCCTAAATGATTCTATGATGCCCTTCACAAAACATGAAAGATTCATGTCACAAGGTGCAGTCACCCAGGGCAAGGAGCTGGATACTCTGGGATTCTTGGCATTTACCTATTGCGCACGCTTGGGCAAGGAGAAGATAACAGTTTGGAGCAGCTTCTTTCTGGGAGCCCTGAAAAAAAGCCACAAAACACTACAGCACTGGCCAAAGTACTAACCGGGGCTGCGGTGTGCGCTGCTGTCCTGAAAACAGTGAAATATGTATTTCTGCAGCACTGCACCTGGGAACGGCAGTGATGCCCTCAGTCCGGGGTCACCTGGACCCACGGCAGCACTCAGCCACATGCGTGGAAACCCACATTTGTCACCTGCATGTTTCACCTCTGCATCACACCATGTTCCCCGAATAACTGTGGGATGAATCCATCTGGCTGAGCAGCTCCGTTTGCCCTGGCCAGGAAAGCCCTGCGAGTAGAAGGGGACAGCCTTTGTGCAAGGCAGCATCCGAGCTGACCCAACACTCTCATCACCTTCAAACATCTGGGGTTTTTTTTCCGTTTTTGTTTTTGTTTTTTTTTTTTTTTCATTATTCTGAGGGGCCCTGAAGTTTTGTGCATCACTTTTTTTCCAGCATCTGTAGGAACTGGCTGGCAAGCTGAGCAGCTCTGTGGGCAGCAGCCTGCCAGGTAGTCATGTGGCTGCTGCAGCTGGGGCTCAGGCAGCTCGGGCTAGCACACGAGGCGTAAATGGGGTGCTGAGGGTCCCCTGCAGCTGCATGAAGCACATATGCTCTTGTCACCCTCAGACATATCCAAACATCATCCAACACCGCCAAGAGAAAGTACAAACAAGCCCCAGGGCTGGCAAACCTGGGTTCCCGGCAGTGAGGATGAGGATGGCAGGGCTGCACCTCCCCTTTGCCCCTGTGCTCTCTGTGCCCTTGGTCAAATCATTTACGTGCTGCCTGGTGGGGCTCACCAGCTGTGGGACGGGTTGGGATTGCTCCTGAGCTGCACTGTGCTGGTACCCACACCCGGCAGTCTGTGGTCTCACAACCGGCTGTCAAACATGCGAGAGATTCGATGGACTGATCATTCATCCCGGTGGAGTCGAGCCCAGCGCTCTAGCATGTAGGAATGTTGCACTTCAGTTTTCCAAGCTAACAGTGAAGGTGTGATGCTCCGACAGTCCCTTTGGGAAGTGACCGCAGCGGGAGGCAGATACGCACACTGACCTTTCCCATCTGTTCGCCTTGGGACCTCGAGCTGGCCTCTGCTGATCAGCACACTGCCTCCAAACCCCTGCTCAGAAAAACACAGGAGCTTGAATCTGGCGGTGTCGCTGGCAGCAAAATGTGTGCTTCCACTGCCCAGGGGCAAGGCTCTGGAGGAGCACATCACAGCCCAGCCGGCATCAGCTGGTGGCTGTACACCAGAGGTGAGGCGAGGCAGCATCCAGCCTGGCAGGGAGGGTAAGAAGGGCCAGGGAGGGATGGGAGAGCCCCAGGATAACTTGGTGTCTTTTGCCAGCGGACCTGGCCGAGGGAGGCTGGTGGCCATAGGGCTTCCAGCCTTTGGCATCCAAGGTTTCCATGGAAGTCTCTGGGCTGCTCCTGGGGAGGTGACTGACGCTCACCCATGCTGCCCCAGCCGCTTCGCACCCCCTCCCTGGGAAGCCGGGTTAAGGGAGGGTTCTGCTCTGTAAGCAGCAGCGGGGGGGACAAGACAGGCCGCAAGCCCCAGAAAGGCCACCTTGCTCTCTCCTTCTGGTATGTAGGTGGCCTTTGCCCCTCAACTGCCTCCCAGCTGGGAAAAGCATCACCCTCCCTCGGCCGGGCAGCCGCAACAGCATGGGGACCCCGGGGGGGTCACTGGTCCTGGCCAGGAGTTTCACAGTGCCGGCGGGTTTCAGTTTGGGATGTGGGGTCAGGGCTTTTACTGTTTTCTGAGTCAAACTTGAGCAGCCTGTTAATTGTCTAATCCTGCCAGCCCCCAGCGTGGAGGCATTTAACCTCAGTGCAGAGAAACGGTGCTTGTAAATGCCTAGGTATCCACACAGCACAAGCAAACAAATGCCACGGGCAAAGACCTCCGCTGGAAGGATAAATATTGGGGCAGCCTCAGGGTCCTCCCCCTTGCAGCTACCCCAGCCTGAGAGGAGAATGCAGGTGTTTGGAATCAATGCCTGCATGAATGCAATGAACTCTTCTCCTCCAGTTAAAGTTTTACTTTACTGGAGGAGACCAGTGCAAAGATTAGTGGTCTTACACTCATCTTTTTTTTTTTTTTTTCCTTCCTCTTCCTCTGTAGAAAGTACATTTTGTGCCCATTTGAAGCCTGGCTGACCGAGAGCATCACTCAATGAGTTGCTGTAACTTGGCTTTTGGACCCACCAGGGGCTTTTCTGGAAGGTAATGGCATTAATCACCTTCTCGGCCGATTCGGATTCTGGCATGTCTGCTATGGATGCCACCATCCGCCCTGGCCCTGCATCTCCTCTTGCCAATGACATCAAAGACAGCAAAGCCCAAGCCTGAGCAAGACCAGCTCAGACCTGCTTTTGTAGATGTGCAAAGTTCATGGCTACGAGTGAGCCAAGCCAGGGCTGCAATATTTGGCAGCATCAGTAGGATTTGCTAGCACCGGCAATATTTGCTAGCATCAGCGATAGTTGACAGCACAGCAATCAGCTGGGGGTCTGGAAGGCTCAGCATTCATGCCGTGTGGGCTTTGTAACAAAAATGTGTTATCATAATATTCTGGGTAATTTTGCTCTATCTTCACACACACCCCGACATCTCCTCTGAATGCCCAGGGTACATACATACAGGTGTGCACTAGGGTAATACATACAGGTGTGTACTAGCATTGCAGCTGCGTGTTGATGGGGCTTTGTGCGTGCGGGTATGTATAGAGAAACCTGTGTACATCTGTATTTATATATGTTTGGCTGTGTATGTTATATACACACATAAATATATTTAAAACAGGTGCCAAATGCTATCTAAATAAAACACTCTTAGTCATTTTCTAGCTTCTTTGCTACATATGCTGAGAAGGTTTATTCTTGCTAATTCAGCAAGAGCTTTGTAACGTAGCACATAAACCCAGCACAGAAGCCAAGAAAGGTGTTGAACATCCCTAAATAATCTGTAGCCTGTTCCCAGGTCCCTGGCATGTCACATTGCAGACTGTTCAGCTGAGGGCCAGCCCTGAACCAGCCTTTCAGCTGGATCATTTGAATTTCCCAGGTCCACTCCATGTCTGTGCAGATCTCCCATTGTCTCATTTGTCCCCCCAAATGCCAGGATTGGTAGTGGCTGCTCTGAGCCGTGCAGTGGCCAAAGAACGCATGGAAGGCTTGGGTTTCTCATTAACTCCAGAGTTGATATAGTCCCATCTCTCAGAGCACCAGCCAGTTTTGCTGCCTCCATCCCAGTCCTGCTGTCCCTCTTTCCCTGTCCAAGCTCTCACCTCACCCTGCAGCCCAGGACAGTGACCGCTCCCGGGAGGACAGCGGCGGAGCTGTGGGATGGACGAGAAAAGCAAAATGCAAGCAGAGAAGGTAACCGTGGCTTGGTGGTATTTTTGCACTAGAATTTCTGCAGGAGCCCAGCAATAAGCATTGGTATTTTTCACTTGCCAGCACTGAAACTAACTATAAAATTTCCCTCCTCCAATTAATTGCTCTTTGATGTCTGTATACCGAGTGCAGGGGCAAAGGGGTGAAGAGATTATTTTTTATTTTTAAGAGCTCTGGCAGCTCATTGGATAATTGTAGCTGCGATGGAAGGATATAATACTTAAAACAGCACTGCTGAAAAGCACCGTTTTGGTCATTTTTTCCTAGCTGTTCTGCTTCACTGGTGGTGCTGCCCGTGCGCTGGGGACGGGGCAGGGCACGTCGCTGCTGCTGCTGCCTGCGCTGCTGTACCAGGCAGAGCTGCCGCCTGCGTGAGCACTGGGACAAGGACGGGCAGCGCAGCAGGGAGAGCCCTGGCACACATTGCTCTGTGTGGGGCAATGCTGCTCTGCCCTTGGGGGCCTGATCCTGCCTACCCCCAGGGGCTTTCCCTTCTCTTTTGGAGTCAGCCAAAGCGCCTGTGCTGCTGCAACAGCATCCCTGGATGCCGCTGTCCCAGCCAGCTGGGCAGTGGGGTCCCTTGGGATAGGAATGGGGTGCAGCCCCCCAGGTTTGGGCAGGGCTAGGACAGCGGGGTGAGGCTGTTCTCTGCTTCCTCCCCCAGCACCTCACAGGAACACTGGTCCTCTCCGTCTTCACTGCAGTGTTGGGCTTTTTCCAGTACGGCTACAGCCTGGGTGTCATTAATGCCCCCCAGAAGGTAAGCTGAGCCCCCAGTCTGCACATAGCCAAGTGACAAGGGCTTCAGGGCAGCCAGGGCTGGTCTGTCCCTTGCAGAAGCCCTCAGGAGAGCTCCGTCCCTTCCCCAGCTGCTATCTCCTGCAGTTCAAAGTCCCTGCAATAAGGCAGTGGGGTGAGAAAATGGCGAGGACGCCCCCCCCCCCGCCACCTTACTAGTGAAAGGAGTAGGGCTCCGCACCTCGTGGTGCCGTCCCCACTGCAACGCAGTCCCCGTGCCCAGACCGAGGGACAGCACCTCTCCGTGGGTGCCGAATCCGGACACCACGCTCACCCCATCCCTGAGAGATGGCACTGGATGAGGGGGGATGCTCCGCGCCCGCCCCTGGGGTCCCTTCCCTCTGAGAGTCTGGGTGCTGGGGAGCTGTGGGGGACCCCAAGATTTCACCCCTGCAGAGCCTGTGAAGAAAAGCTTCTCCTGGGGCAGGAAAAAAACCCAAAACAGGGGTTGAGGGTGGCTATAGATTTGAGCTGATGGCATTTTTCCTCTTTGCCTATCACAGGTGATAGAAGCCCACTATGGGCGTGTGCTGGGCATCGTCCGCCTGGACAGACATGCCACCAACACTTCTAGGGAGGATGGCACCATCCCTGTCCCTGGCACAGAGCCCTGGGGTGGCACCGAGGGCACATTTGCACCCCCAGCCAACATCAACGATGACCTTGCCACCTCCCTGCACATGCTCACTATGTACTGGTCCCTCTCCGTCTCCGTGTTCGCGGTCGGCGGCATGGTCTCCTCCTTCACCGTGGGGTGGATCGGTGACCGGCTGGGGAGGTGAGAGGACCTTGTGTGCTACAGCCCAAGCTTTTTTCTTTGAATTTTCCTCTAGAGTCATTTCCTCTTCATAGAAATAAAATTTGCATTATTTCCCCCTAATTTAATGAAAACACTCCCCCTCAAATCTCCAAAATACTGTTCCAACCATCACAGAGGTCTGGCTTATTAAAATCTTCAATTATAAATCAGACATTTTGTTGCAACTTTTAGCACTTCAGACAAGCAGCTAATGAGCAGCCTTGATTAACTTCCGAATTCCCCTCGCTCTTTCTTTCCATGGCAAAAGGAAGACGAGAGCATCTGAACAGCATTTGCACAGGATGTATAATATACTTTTAGCTACCCTGACTGCACCTCTGCCTGGTATTTTTCAGTGCCTACATTCATTCTTTTTTCCCCTGTAGTGCTAATTAAGTCACTTAATAGCTCTGACTGTATGTCGCGATGGCTGCTTTGGCTGAAGAGGTGCCAGAGCAAGCTGTGGTGCTGCTGCCTTGCAGGGTGAAAGCCATGCTGGTGGTGAATGTCCTCTCCATCGCTGGGAACCTTCTCATGGGGCTGGCGAAATTTGGGCCATCTCACATACTCATCATTGCCGGGAGAGCAGTCACGGGGCTGTACTGTGGTAAGTCCAGGCAGGGTCAAGCATTGCGAACTAGTCCCTCGGCAGGGTGCTGAGTGCTCCAGGGCTGTCGTTAAGAGTTTCCTATATTTTTTCATATCTTTTTTTTTTTTTTTTTTTTTTTTAATTCAGAAGGGGTTTCACAGGTTGGAGTTTCCCTCATCTCCCTGTGTCTGTCCTTCTCGATCCAGGATCTTTCCCAGAAATATTTGGGTTGGCTCTATCATGAAATCAGTTTATTTTGTGTATTCTAGAAAGGAGCAAGTCCCTCCTCTGTATCTCAAGGCTTAATCTTGCTGGTGGCAGTTGTAACAGTGCGTTATTAGCCATGCTGTTGAACAGGTTCCCTAGACAACAGTACTATCTAGCAGATAGTACAGGAGCATTGTACCTAGAGAGGATAAAAGAGTAGGCAAATAATATGGAATTACATTAGAATTAGCTTAGAAATAACAGCTCATTATCACTGTTACTGGTATGCAAATACAGTACAAACACTAAAGGCACGTTTTAAGAAAGCTCTTTACTCTGTGATAACTTCTCCCAGCAGATGATCTCTGCTCCATGCTCGCTCGTGTGTGTTCAAGCATAAAGGTTTCCTGGCTTGGGGCTCTGAATCCAGGGATATCCGAGCCCCTTTGCAAGGTGCAGGTGGCTCCCAGCCAGGCACGGGGGTCTTGGTGGGATGTGGGATGCAGCACACAGGCTCCATCCTCCTTTCCTGTTCAGGAAGTGGTTTCTGCTGGTTGCTGAGCTGTGGTCTGGAAGAGGTAACACCCATGTGTTCTTGGTGCAGGGCTCTCCTCCGGACTCGTGCCCATGTACGTCAGTGAGGTCTCTCCCACGGCCCTTCGAGGAGCGCTGGGAACATTGCACCAGCTTGCTATTGTCACGGGTATCCTCATCAGCCAGGTAAAAAGGAAAGTGCTTGAGTCCAGAGAAGCTATTTCAGACATGAGGGATACCCCAGTGATACGCTGGGGTGTCACTCACCATTCTACCCAAAAGCTGAAGGGCAGTGCAAAGCAATCTGCTCTGATGGGGTTAAACTCCCACCTTGAGTCAGAGGTGTCTTAACAAAGATGACTTCTCATGAACTAAAAAATACTTCTGCAAACAAATTCTCTCCTCTCCTAGCAAATTTTTGTAAGCATCTCGTCAGAGTCAGGCTGGATCCTGAACACGAGATCCTTGATATTCAGGTACTCAAAAGTGGCTTCATCACAGAAGTAGGGAGCCCAACGTGCCCGTCAGCATTGCCCACCGTGGCAGGAGTCCCAACTACATGACAGATGAGCACATAAATGTACCAAAACCCAACACATCCAGAAAAACTTAATGCAGCCACAAGGTTCATCTAATCTGATTTAGCCACAGACTATGGGCAGACCATGGGGAAAAACACGCACAAGGCAGATCCTGCCAGCTTCACTGGCTGTGGGCATACCAAAAATGCTTTGCAAATTATGGAAGGAAAAAGGTTGCAAGTACTCACAGCCTCTCTGGAGCACCTTGTCCAATACCATAATCACACACTGAAGCAAAGCTCGAGTTAGCTTGCTTGCTGAGCCTCATGCTGCACTGCAGCCCCAGTGCTCAGGCTGTGCTGGTTAACAACTGGGCATCTGGGACATCCTGCACTGCGTGGACCTCCATCCACACTTTGCTCCTTTGTAGTTGCTTAGGTCACATATGCCCATAAAATCCCACACCCTAGAAACCCACTGTAGCAAGGTCTGAGGAGAAAACATTTCATCATCGTGCCTGTATTTGCTGAGCTGTTTATGCTGTGGTTCTGGCCAGGCACAGGTCCGCTGGTGGCACATCCCAAGGAGGACTGAGTCACCCCAGGGTGGGGAGCAGGCTCGCAGAGGATTGTCCCACGGCATCTGTAAGCCAAAGTCTTGCTCATGACATTTTATACCATCTGTTCGTTCCCTCCTTGTAAATGTGCATCACAGTTAAAGAAATCTAATTGCTAGGACTGAGAATTGGTATTCGCTTCTAGTTCTCTTCCAGGTTGTCACTTTGAAATGCCACGGTGGTCAATTGCTCTCGTTTTCTAGGGTATAAACTAAGCCATTCAAACATGCCTCAATTATTCCAGGTTCTTGGACTAGAGTTTCTCCTGGGTAACGACAAGTTGTGGCCCCTGCTCCTCGGTCTGTCTGGTGTGGCTGCCCTCCTGCAGTTCTTCCTGCTTTTGCTGTGCCCCGAGAGCCCCCGATACCTTTACATCAAACTGGGGAAGGTGGAGGAAGCTAAAAAAAGTAAGACAAACATTCTGGGCTTGCTTGGAGTTGTTTTTATACTATACATAGTATTAAACACAGATGGAAAAGCCCAGCTGAGGGCTCACATGAGTAACTGGGTATAGTTGCTCCGTCCCACAGAGCACATCTGCAGGAGGGATTTCAGACACCTGATACAGTCTCTGCCTAAGGCACGCTTGCTTCTGTGTTGCTGAGGGTGGTGTGAGCCTTAGCATGTTAGTCCTTTCCATCAGAGATATCGAATCTAACAGATGCTCCCCCCCAAAAAAAACCCCGTTCAGTTGGAAGGGATTTCAACCAGGTATATGAAGGACATCACCTAAGGGCAGCTGATCCCTTTGTCCTTGGTGCTATTTGCAACTACACAGCAAATCCACAGCAGTTACTGCAACCTCCTTGGCTGGTTCCAGCCATCTCTACAAGGAGTAAGAGCTGCCAGTGGTAGGACGCAGCTGAAACTGAGGTGAAAACCCGTGGTTGAGTAAAACAGAGCATGTCCACGTGCTTGGGGGCAGAGTTGCATGCCCATGCTCCGAGGTGCTGCAGCATAAATTAGCTGTGGACCAGAAACTATTGAGATGTGTTTGCATGGGATTAATCAGCATTGCTGAGGGATGAGGCTCAAGCTGGGTGTCTCAGAGCTTTCGCAGAACTAATGTGCTGCTGCCTCTTGCCAAGCAGACACACCTTTGACCCTTGATGTGCCATAGGAGTCCTCAGAGTAAGAGGACACTGCTGTCCATGTGGCTGGCTTACCCTGAGTTTTGGCTAGACAGATTCTTGTCCTTGCTCTGCTGCCTATCTACCATTGAAAATAAACTGTCAATCTTTTTTTTTCTTCAGGTTTGAAAAGGCTTAGAGGAAACTGTGACCCCATGAAAGAGATCGCTGAGATGGAAAAGGAAAAGCAAGAAGCTGCTAGTGAAAAGAAAGTCTCCATAAGACAGCTTTTCACTTCTTCAAAGTACAGGCAGGCTGTCCTCGTGGCGCTGATGGTGCAAATATCTCAGCAGTTCTCAGGCATCAACGCGGTGAGTCTCCCCAAAATGTTTGTCTTTAAAGAAATGCGTGCTGAGCATGAAAAGGCAATGCTGGCTCTGTCCAACCATGTAGGGGTGAAAAGAAGGCTTTCCTGGGATCGCAGTAGGCTCCTCGGCCACCGCCATCCATGTTGAAGGTGGACTTCGCTGCCAAGCTGGGCCGCAGGAGGGGAGAAGGTGCAAGGGAATTCCGCACAAAACCAGTGGGCACAGCAGGTCCACAATGAGGTCTCCCATGACCCTCCGCCTATCTGAGTTCATCAGCTGTTTGCTCTCTTTAATGATTACGTGCTCACCCCAGGAACCACAGAATCACTATCTTCTAGCTATTTTTAGCTAAATAGGTTGCGCATCACCTCCTGAGATACCAGAAATCACCATTTTACACCCAGGAGCACAGAGCCTCCTTTTCAAAATCAGCTAAGATGCAAATTTTTCAAAGTCTGGTGGCAACTTCACAAAGGTTGAGGCCTCTGTCACACCAGCTTTTAAAATTCAAAGAGCATTTCCACATCTCAAGGCACAGCAGCACTCAGGGATGCTCAGCCTCAAGGGGCTGAACTGGGGTGAGCATCCCACGGAGCCCAGCTGCCCTGGCTCAAGGCCATGCCCAGCCCCAACCACCAGCCACAGGGTCAGCCACCCATTTACCTCCTCTCCTTAACTTCCACTGGATAGGAATTGTCTTATTTTTGGACAGAAGGGAGAAATTGGAGTCATTCCAATGTAGTGATAATATTTTTAAATTAATGTAAAACTCAGTCATATTAAAGTATTTGTCTTCAGCATGCAGTGCTGGTGATCTGACTTTCAAGATTAAACACGGGCCTACATAGAAGAAAACAGTTTTAAATGTGCAAATGCAGTAGCTCAGGAGGGGAATTACAATGAGCTTTTTAGCTCCCTCAGGCTCCTTTGAAAGTTTCAGCTTTAATTATTATAATAAGCCATTAAAAGTTGAAAAACTAATCATAATTAAATTACTTCACATCTCAGCCAAGCAAACGCAACTCTTCCCTCACGAGAACAAAAAGTTCCACCAGCCCTGTTGCCTAATCCTTCATCCTAATGTATTTTGATAGATCTTTTACTACTCTACAAACATTTTTGAGAGAGCTGGAGTTGACCAACCAGTTTACGCAACCATTGGTGTTGGAGTGGTGAACACAGTCTTCACTGTTATCTCCGTAAGTAAATATTTCTGCCCCCCAGACTACAAAAATACATAAGCTACAATGTCATTTTGAAAGGTGGTTTTATCCTCGAGCTGGGGCTGGGATTTGCAGTTTTGCAGGGCTGACCCTGCACATCTTAGAGTAAAATTAATTCCCTGGGCAAGTCTCGTTTGAAAAATCAAGCCTTGAAATGCAGCCTGTCACTACCAAACAGCACTGCTAATTGCCTTATGAGTGAAAACTGCAACACATTGTTCAGGGAAGCTTTGGTAGCTCAGCATTTCCCCCCAGAATAAAAGTTGTCTTTGAGACCAAAACCCTGTAGGTCCTGTTCCCCTTGGGGAGCAGGCAGGGGACTGGGGTTGCGATGGGGAAGCCAGCAGCTCACAGTCTCCTTCTTACCTGTTATATTTCAAATTGTTTTCTGTATGTACATAGCACCTGCAGAAGCGGTATCCAAAGGCTATTCCGCAGAAATAAAAGTAATCTAGCACCTAGCCTCATTGTAGCTGCGCAGTGCTCTGCAGCAATGAAAGGATGGTTCTGTTTTCACAGCCTTTCCCTTCGTTTGGCCCTCTCCTGAGAGTATTAACACAATTCCTATCAGCAGGCAACTCTTTTTTAATGTGGCCATTAATATAAAAAGATCAGAAAATGCCAAGCCCATTTCCCTCACACCTCTAGAGGGACTTAGGGAGCAAAGGACTTACACCCACCACGAAGAAGGACCAGCTGCAAGGCAGAAATACACAGCTCTAAGAGATCTTCGTACAGTGTGCATGAGATAGGAGGGCTTGGGGTGAACCTGCTTTAGAGGAACTCTGTCACAGGTCCCATACAGAGGAAAAAACATGAATATTTATTGGGAAATGAGGCACGGAGGCGTGTGGCTGGGAGAGGTCTTTCGCCAGCTTGGAGGGTCTCCTGAAGTTTGATCTCAACCCCAGGGCTCTGGTACTTGCAGCCTGCGGCATTTGCTCTTTGCTTCTTTTGGCCACAAGCACTTAAAAATTACCTGCATTTGTCAATAAATGACAGACCCTGATCAAAAGGCAGAAGCACTGACAGCCGGGTGGACCTTGGCAAGGGGAGCAAGGAGTGCAGGGGCTCACCCTCTGCAGCTTCATGAGGCAGCAGGAGGAACTGCCTCCAGCCAAAGAGGTGGTCTCTTGGAAGCACAAATGACTCACTGCAGTGGCAGGAAAGGTTTTGCTGATGGCCAAAAGTGTCCTTTCGAGCAGAGGGGAAGAAGCAGGCAGCCTCAGAGGCTGGTGCACAGTATCTTAGAGCAGGCCAGATGCACCGTGCTCTGGAGCTACCTACATCTCCCCATGGGGTGAAGTGATTGGTACAGACTCAGATGTCAAAAGTTGGGTGAGATGACCAAGAGGAGCCGAGAAGGAGCAAACTAAGCCTTGTGGCCTAACAGGGAAGCAAAAGGTGTCTGGGAGCAATCGGAGGAAAAATCCTGACTCCAGCTACTACACGACTATCCCTGCCATAGGACAGGCAAGGTGCAATGGCCCGTGATGTGACTCGAATCATGCTACATTTTGAAGGCTGCTTCCAAATTAATGCAGACCTAGTAAGCTTGTTCTTCCTGGGGAAAAGAGGGAGAGAGAAATCCCAGAGTCAGCAATACATGTGTAAGAACAGTGGGAAGTCCTGAGAGCTTGGGAATGCACAAGTTCTGAGTATCTGAGGTTTTGCCTCACCCTCAGTCTGGCTCCCCCCCAGCCACCAGCTGAGTTTCTGACACTTGGAAATCAGGACATAAATCTCTGCCACAACAGCTAAAAGAGCAGGTGTGTGGCGTGGTTGTTCACGGCTAATGGACCTGATTGAACCTCCTGGGAGCAGCGGTGCTGGAGACTGAGCTGCTACATGTGTTTCTACAGGTCTTTCTGGTGGAGAAGGCGGGCAGGCGGTCCCTGTTCCTGGCTGGTTTGATGGGCATGTTAATAAGCGCCGTGGCCATGACAGTTGGACTTGTGCTCCTGGTAAGGATTTCTCTCCATTTTTCCTCCATGGTTTTCAAACAAGAGAAGAGAACCCACCCCTTTAAAGTGAATGTTTGCATTTTCATCTCAAAGTAAGTTCAGAAAACATTTGTCCTTAGAAGGGACAGTTCAAATAGCTGGAGCCACCTCTGGTTACAGCAGTGTCGGAGGACATTGCACTCTTTGGCCCCTGAGATCCACCCAAGGCTGCTAGAAAGGACATGTGTCCCCTGTCCCCTCCCTGAGCCCGCTGAGAACCTCAGCTCCTTACGCTGTGCCATTCCCACAGCATAATCCCATGCCTGCTAAGAAAACCTAGGAATACCTCCACATGCAAACAGTGTGCCCTAAACCCTCAACCTGCATCTCCCTGGCTTGGTGCAGGGATGCTAGTCTAGTATCTTCTCATAAAAAAGGGACAAATTATTCCTTCTGACATCCAGCAGAGGGGTCAGGCTGTGAGACACGGGGCAGAACAGGCAGAGGATGGAGCTGGCCCCCATCGTAGTCAGTCCAAACCACTGATGCAAGCTTCTGTCAAGATGTAAAACCAAGCGAGGGGTGGCCTCCTTTACTGAACACCCTGGTTATTAAAGACAACAGCATTTTGCCTCTCCCTGGCTGGACTGCAGGCAAGGAGAGGGCTTGAAGGCACAGCTGAGCTGACAGCTGTGAGCTCCACCGTCCCTCTGCAAGCGGCCAAGGTGGCACCACACACCTAGCTGGCACCTTGCACAAGAGTTTAGAGCTTTAATTATTCATGTCCAGTCCCCACTTGTCTGAATAGAAAGAAGTTTCTGAAATAGAAGCCTAATTAAAATTATTAGTGGTAATTAATGAGAGTCGCGTTGGGACCACAACACCGAGTGCACCCCCTTACAGAGCCAGTTTGCCTGGATGAGCTATGTCAGCATGGTCGCGATCTTCCTCTTCGTCATCTTCTTTGAAGTTGGGCCCGGGCCCATCCCCTGGTTCATCGTAGCCGAACTGTTCAGCCAAGGCCCGCGCCCTGCCGCCATTGCTGTTGCCGGCTTCTGCAACTGGGCCTGCAACTTCATCGTGGGAATGTGTTTCCAGTATATAGCGGTAAGAAATCCCTCTAAACCCACACAAATCAATGACGGGCACGACCCCACTGCTGGGCTCCCGGAGCAGCCCAGTGGGACATGGACGTGCCTCCCAGATCTCCGCCCCCAAGTCCCATGGGGCACCTCAGCCACCCAGGGTAGGAAGGGGAAGCTGTCCCTGCGGCGCTGATGGTGGTGTCCCCTGTTCCCACTCCCCCCACTGCAGGATCTCTGTGGACCGTACGTGTTTGCGATCTTTGCGGCTCTGCTTCTAGTCTTCTTTCTGTTTGCATACTTCAAAGTACCCGAGACGAAAGGAAAGTCCTTTGAGGAGATCGCAGCCGTGTTCCGCCGCAAGAAGCTCTCAGCCAAAGCTATGACTGAGCTGCAAGACCTGCGAGGCAGCGAGGAGGCCTAGACATTGCCATGCACCCGGAAAGGAAGGACCAAGCACGGACCTTCAGGCACTGCAGAAAGAACATTGGGCAAAAGTCTCATTTCACATAAACCTTGCAGCTGGCAGACCAGGAGGACCCCTCCAGCAGATGCCTTCTGGCTGCTGTGGCTCACACCTCTGAGCTGCAGGAGCTAACCTGGCATTTTACGCTGAAATACTCGGTACAACTGTGCTGCAGGAGAGCCAGGGAAAGGACAGGAGGAGTATGTTACATGTGTGTCTCCATGACCCACTGGAAGAGCCCAGTGGGATGACGATGTTACTAGTTGACAAAGCATTACATTGAGCGGGGTCATCACTCACCTGAAGCTAAGGACAGAGGGGCTGGCTGATGCTGTAGCCTCATGTTTTCACCTTTTTGTCCCATGCTTGCTGCCTCCTGCTGAGTGATCTGATGCCTTTGAGAAACCAACTACTAGTGCAGTTGTGCCACCAGCACACAGCGCTGATCACCCGAGGCGCTAAGGAAAATGGACTGAGCAAACTCCCCCTTACTCTTGCCCGTGCAGAGGATCAAGGTGGATCCCACCTGCATCAGTTGGGATGCACATCACTTGCTTTTCTCTCCAGGCATCATGGAAAGGCTGTCCGATCTCATAAGGATTTCTCAAGTCACAACATTTTTAGGAGATTCTTGGAAACTCTGGCTGGGCTGATGTGCATTTTTTTTCTTCTGTTTCAGCCCAAATATTTACCTCCTCTTTCCTCCTAGGAAGCCTCTCCTCCCTCCCTTATCCCTGCTGCAGCACAAGACACAGCACATCACTGACCACACAACAGGCCCAGGCACTCCTGGCCACCAGGTCAGGACACTCAAGTCCTGCTGCCGTTCCTCCCATGGCGTGACCACAGCCAGGTCACCTCCCCTCACTGCTCCTCCTTCCCCACCCTCTGCATCTCCCTTCCCTCCCTTCTGCCCCGTGCTTTGACCCACAGGCTCTGGCCTGAGGCGAGGCCTCGGGCTGCCCATACCGTGCCCTTACAATTAATGACAGCCCAAAGGGGAAATGGGTATTGCAGCATTAACTGGAAGGTGCCCCACTGACCTGACCCCCACTTTGCACCACTTACAGTTTTGCTGGCTGGACGTGTTTCAACCATGACAGTGTGCAAGCAGGAGGTTGTGTTGTTTCTATAGCCTTGTTTGTGCTCTTTGCTTTATGAATATCTTTATGTGACAAAATCAGACTGCAAGGATTTTTCTTCCTTTTTTAGGGCATATGTTGGACTGATTGTAAAAGCCTGCTCTCTGCTTGACTTTTAAGATTTGCATGTTCCTTGTTGTGATACCAGGTCACCTTCTAGCAACTTTCTCAGTACAGAAACCCATTATTTACTGAGAGATGAAACACCAGCATTGCTCGGTCACTGCAAGCTCATCACGACTGCCAGTGAAGCAGTGACCATAACCTAAGAGGATCAAGTATAATGAAAAGCATGAGAATAGATGGGCCAAGGAGGATCATAGGTGCTGCTCTGGGTTTAGTTTTAGGGAAAGTTCATGCTCTTTTTCATGTGCCTGAACTTCTTTCCTTTATAGACTTTACTTTCTTGGTATTAAGACCCTAAAGCAAATTCTGGTCCCTTCCAAGTGACTGGAAGTGTAGCCACGAGGTCCCCTGGGACCAGGATGTGCACCGAGGCAGTAAGATTGCACCAAAGGCTTTCCTGAAGTGACTGCTGGTATTTAACTAGAGGAGAACTGGATCAATGCTGTCATGTGCTACAGAGGTGGGGGACCTGGGACTGACGTGGGACACGCAGTGCATGTGGGAACCAGGGCCCAAGCTGCAGTGCACAGAAGTGAGCAGCAGAGCTGGGACACAAGCTCTGGGTTGAACCGTCAGTCTGTGTGCTGCAAACAGGTCTCCCCAGGTGAGACTAGCGGAGACGGCAGGCTCAGAAGCTCTCCCTGTCTACCGCAGATAGTTAAATATTATAATGGCTTGTCTGAATGCAAAAAAAAGGGGGAAAAAAAGAGACCGGTTCTTGCTTTCAGCAATGTTATCTATGACTGTTACATAAAAGTGACAATGAACAACATCTATGGCATGTTTTGGCTTGCGCTGTTGTTTTTTTTCTCCCCTCTGTACATCTCAGACATATGTCCAACTCCAGATGGGAGGTATTTTCCTGGCAGGACACATTTGCTCCATGGGTGGTAATTGCTGTGCAAGCCCTCAGCTAAATCCCTTTGAAATGGATGGTCCAGAGCGGGACTGGGAGGCAGCCCTGGAGCTGGTAGGAGCTGGCTCTGCATCACGATGAACCCTTACCAGAGGAGTGCCCTAACCTAGCTCCAGCTGTCCCCACTGCCCACCTGCAAAACCCCACTGTGAAGCACACCTCTGCTTGCACGGACACTGGTGCAGCTCCAGCTTGGTCCTGGGGCCTCTCTAGGCACAATAAGCAGGAGGAGCATTTGGGGAGTGATGGGGTTCAAAGCAGACTTGTCCCTGCTCTGAGGGCAAAGCCAGGCTGGGTTCCCCCCAGGAAGGGGAGGATGGGACTGCAGAGGCAGGGCGGCAGTGTGGGTGCTGGCACCGGGCTCCCAGATGTCCCTGCTCTGTCCATGTGAGCTGACCAGTCTGTACAAACAGAACGGCTCGAGCTATAGCTGCCCAGTGCTCACACAGGTGGTTTAACATGAGAAAGGCTATCCAAAACTGCTTCGCTAAACTTCTGCTGAGCTTTGTCCTAATGCTTGAGGGGCATCAGTCAGTGACACTGTCAGTAACTCAGCAGGGAAAGGTCATTTATTCAGGAACACTCTGAGCAGCCAGTCTTTGCTTTCCTGTGTGTTACTAGGGGAATGATAACAGAAAGCCTGATCGATTACAGTAGCACAGCCCATAAATTAGTTTAACAAAGCCCACAGCATTAACAATTAACATAACCCATAGCTATATCACTGAACTTGCAGGAAGATCTGCCTGGGATTCAGAGGCATTTAAGTAAAACTAGTCGGTGCCAAGTTTCAGGCTGTGCTTCCCCGCAGCAGCTGCTCTATGGAAGGGAAGCAAGCGAGAGTCTTTTCCTTCCAGGTTGGGACCTCCCACTGGGGACCCTCTCAGGCCTTCTTGGGCCACAACTGGACAAGGTGTCTTCATGCATTTTACTGTTATCATTCAATTTCTTTGTATATTCCCCTGGAAATGATGCTTTTCTCATCCTGGGATGTTTCAATTCTGTTAATGGTTGCTGTGGGGCAGGCTGCAGCCTGGGACAGGTCATGCCGAGCTCAGCACTGCTGAAGGCTGCAGCAACCCCTGTCCTCACAGGGCTGCGCTGGAAGGAATAAGATGATACACTGGGCTGAACTATCACAAGCACTTTTACCGTGTCTGACAATGCAGGAAGGGGTCATACGAGTTCGTTAAATCTGCCGATATGTTTACTTCTGTCCTGTCCCATCCGGCTGGTAATTAGGACTGTACACTTTAGCTATCCTGGCTACACGCAAGCTCCAGTTAAAACTTGTTCTTGAAAAACAGCTTGTTGAATTGTTATTTTTATCTCTCAGTGTTACAGTTTTACTAAGTTGCTAATCATTAAGAAAATTTAAAAGACGGAGTCATACCTATTAGCTAAATGGTCGTTGCATTTTAGTTAACATGCGAAGTATGTTCTTATACTGTGGCTGGCTAATAACGCAATGTAATTAATAATCCCTGAGAAAGCATCTTGTCAGTAACAGCTTTGACAGGGTTTTCCTAATGTGCTGAGATGACAGCCATTAAGACTGTTCTGTTGTGTCAGATAAATGGCTGGTGATATCTAGTTTCCCACTCTCTAGGCATAATTTTAAAATTAGTTTGACTTCCCTAATCCAATAACCTCTGGACATTTGGCCCCATTAACACTTTCCACACTAATTTATCACAGATTTTTCTGCCTCACTTCAACTTGTTTTTCATCACTGAGAAATGCTATCCTCTACTTCCCAAGTCAAACAGCTGATGAGGATGAAGCTTATCTAAGTGCTACATATGCAGGGACCCAGTCTTCGAGGTGAAACATTTTCTGAGGTGCTCAATGACCTTATCTTTCACTGAAATCTATAAGAGCTGAGGAATTGCATGACAGGACATCAGGTCTGGATCCAGCAGCATGTGGTGTAATTTAAGGTAATGGAGCCTGTGCTCGAGTGTTTCACTAAATCCTGAAGCAACCATTGGCAAATTTTGCCCAGAGGCACAGCCTGAATAGCTGTGCTGAAAGGGAAGGAATCTCCTTCCCAGCAGGGTGGCAATAAATCCTGGCTGTAGATCAGCAGTCCTTAAATTTTACCGGCTGTGGATATAACTGCAGATCCAAGACATGGGCAGAGCCTTGTGATTTTGCCTCCCTGCATTCTGCCCAGGAAAGAAATCAGCTCCCAGGACTATGA